>NC_079163.1:136027836-136331858 GCF_947563725.1 Argiope bruennichi
TTATAAATTATTTGTCGATCTCGAGATTCGAACAGAAGACCAGCAAAATACAATGACACACCCTGCCGATCTAGCCACCAAGACTCGTATCTCGAGAGCTTCTGAAGGGTCAAAGATTCTCATTACGACTCGGCAATAAGTTTTAAGTATTGTGTAAATCTGGTTTTAAAAGCACAATGCTAAGAATATTAATTGATTCTGCGCATGTGCGCGAACTTGACTCTTAAAATTCCGATAAAATATAGAAATATTTTAAATTTATAATATTGTTTTGAAATATATGATTTGGAATGATTCATAGTAACTCTATGAATAATAGAGAAATAAATATAAAATTTATTTAAAAAAAAGAAAAATTATAAAATCTTAGTCGATCTCGAGATTCGAACAGACCAGCAAAATACAACGACACACTCTGCCGATCTAGCCACAAAGACGCGTACCTCGAGAGCTTCTGAAGGGTCAAAGATTCTCATTACGACTCGGCAATAAGTTTTAAGTATTGTGTAAATCTGGTCTTAAATGCACAATGCTAAGAATATTAATAGATTCTGCGCATGTGCTGGAACATGACACTTAAAATTCCGATAAAATTTAGAAATATTTTAAATTTATAATATTGTTTTGAAATATATGATTTGGAATGATTCATAGTAACTCTATGAATAATGGAGAAATATAGATAAAATTTATTTAAAAAAAAGAAAAATTATAAAATCTTTGTCGATCTCGAGATTCGAAAAGAAGACCAGCAAAATACAATGACACACCCTGCCGATCTAGCCACCAAGACGCGTACCTCGAGAGCTTCTGAAGGGTCAAAGATTCTCATTACGACTCGGCAATAAGTTTTAATTATTGTGTAAATCTGGTCTTAAAAGCACAATGCTAAGAATATTAATAGATTCTGCGCATGTGCGCGAACTTGACTCTTAAAATTCCGATAAAATATAGAAATATTTTAAATTTATAATATTGTTTTGGAATATATGATTTGGAATGATTCATAGTAACTCTATGAATAATGGAGAAATATAGATAAAATTTATTTAAAAAAAAGAAAAATTATAAAATCTTTGACGATCTCGAGATTCGAACAGAAGACCAGCAAAATACAATGACACACCCTGCCGATCTAGCCACCAAGACGCGTACCTCGAGAGCTTCTGAATGGTCAAAGATTCTCATTACGACTCGGCAAAAAGTTTTAAGTATTGTGTAAATCTGGTTTTAAAAGCACAATGCTAAGAATATTAATAGATTCTGCGCATGTGCGGGAACTTGACTCTTAAAATTCCGATAAAATATAGAAATATTTTAAATTTATAATATTGTTTTGAAATATATGATTTGGAATGATTCATAGTAACTCTATGAATAATGGAGAAATATAGATAAAATTTATTTAAAAAAAAGAAAAATTATAAAATCTTTGTCGATCTCGAGATTCGAACAGAAGACCAGCAAAATACAATGACACACCCTGCCGATCTAGCCACCACGACGCGTACCTCGAGAGCTTCTGAAGGGTCAAAGATTCTCATTACGACTCGGCAAAAAGTTTTAAGTATTGTGTAAATCTAGTTTTAAAAGCACAATGCTAAGAATATTAATAGATTCTGCGCATGTGCTGGAACATGACTCTTAAAATTCCGATAAAATATAGAAATATTTTAAATTTATAATATTGTTTTGAAATATATGATTTGGAATGATTCATAGTAACTCTATGAATAATGGAGAAATATAGATAAAATTTATTTAAAAAAAAGAAAAATTATAAAATCTTTGTCGATCTCGAGATTCGAAAAGAAGACCAGCAAAATACAATGACACACCCTGCCGATCTAGCCACCAAGACGCGTACCTCGAGAGCTTCTGAAGGGTCAAAGATTCTCATTACGACTCGGCAAAAAGTTTTAAGTATTGTGTAAATCTGGTTTTAAAAGCACAATGCTAAGAATATTAATAGATTCTGCGCATGTGCGGGAACTTGACTCTTAAAATTCCGATAAAATATAGAAATATTTTATATTTATAATATCTTTTGAAATATATGATTTGGAATGATTCATAGTAACTCTATGAATAATGGGAAAAATAAAGATAAAATTTATTTAAAAAAAAGAAAAATTATAAATTTTTTGTCGATCTCGAGATTCGAACAGAAGACCAGCAAAATACAATGACACACCCTGCCGATCTAGCCACCAAGACTCGTATCTCGAGAGCTTCTGATGGGTCAAAGATTCTCATTACGACTCGGCAATAAGTTTTAAGTATTGTGTAAATCTGGTTTTAAAAGCAAAATGTTAAGATTATTAATTGATTCTGCGCATGTGCGCGAACTTGACTCTTAAAATTCCGATAAAATATAGAAATATTTTAAATTTATAATATTGTTTTGAAATATATGATTTGGAATGATTCATAGTAACTCTATGAATAATGGAGAAATATAGATAAAATTTATTTAAAAAAAAGAAAAATTATAAAATCTTTGTCGATCTCGAGATTCGAACAGAAGACCAGCAAAATACAATGACACACCCTGCCGATCTAGCCACCACGACGCGTACCTCGAGAGCTTCTGAAGGGTCAAAGATTCTCATTACGACTCGGCAAAAAGTTTTAAGTATTGTGTAAATCTGGTTTTAAAAGCACAATGCTAAGAATATTAATAGATTCTGCGCATGTGCTGGAACATGACTCTTAAAATTCCGATAAAATATAGAAATATTTTAAATTTATAATATTGTTTTGAAATATATGATTTGGAATGATTCATAGTAACTCTATGAATAATGGAGAAATATAGATAAAATTTATTTAAAAAAAAGAAAAATTATAAAATCTTTGTCGATCTCGAGATTCGAACAGAAGACCAGCAAAATACAATGACACACCCTGCCGATCTAGCCACCAAGACGCGTACCTCGAGAGCTTCTGAAGGGTCAAAGATTCTCATTACGACTCGGCAAAAAGTTTTAAGTATTGTGTAAATCTGGTTTTAAAAGCACAATGCTAAGAATATTAATAGATTCTGCGCATGTGCGGGAACTGGACTCTTAAAATTCCGATAAAATATAGAAATATTTTAAATTTATATTATTGTTTGGAAATATATGATTTGGAATGATTCATAGTAACTCTATGAATAATGGAGATATAAAGATAAAATTTATTTAAAAAAAAGAAAAATTATAAACTATTTGTCGATCTCGAGATTCGAACAGAAGACCAGCAAAATACAATGACACACCCTGCCGATCTAGCCACCAAGACTCGTATCTCGAGAGCTTCTGAAGGGTCAAAGATTCTCATTACGACTCGGCAATAAGTTTTAAGTATTGTGTAAATCTGGTTTTAAAAGCACAATGCTAAGAATATTAATTGATTCTGCGCATGTGCGCGAACTTGACTCTTAAAATTCCGATAAAATATAGAAATATTTTAAATTTATAATATTGTTTTGGAATATATGATTTGGAATGATTCATAGTAACTCTATGAATAAGGGAGAAATATAGATAAAATTTATTTCAAAAAAAGAAAAATTATAAAATCTTTGTCGATCTCGAGATTCGAACAGTAGACCAGCAAAATACAATGACACACCCTGCCGATCTAGCCACCAAGACGCGTACCTCGAGAGTTTCTGAAGGGTAAAACATTCTCATTACGACTCGGCAATAAGTTGTAAGTATTGTGTAAATCTGGTTTTAAAAGCACAATGCCAAGAATATTAATAGATTCTGCGCATGTGCGGGAACTTGACTCTTCAAATTCCGATAAAATATAGAAATATTTTAAATTTATAATATTGTTTTGAAATATATGATTTGGAATGATTCATAGTAACTCTATGAATAATGGAGATATAAAGATAAAATTTATTTAAAAAAAAGAAAAATTATAAATTATTTGTCGATCTCGAGATTCGAACAGAAGACCAGCAAAATACAATGACACACCCTGCCGATCTAGCCACCAAGACACGTATCTCGAGAGCTTCTGAAGGGTCAAAGATTCTTCTTACGACTCGGCAATAAGTTTTAAGCATTGTGTAAATCTGGTCTTAAAAGCACAATGCTAAGAATATTAATAGATTCTGCGCATGTGCGCGAACTTGACTCTTAAAATTCCGATAAAATATAGAAATATTTTATATTTAAAATATTGTTTTGAAATATATGATTTGGAATGATTCATAGTAACTCTATGAATAATGGAAAATTAAAAATAAAATTTATTTAAAAAAAAGAAAAATTATAAATTATTTGTCGATCTCGAGATTCGAACAGAAGACCAGCAAAATACAATGACACACCCGTCCGATCTAGCCACCAAGACTCGTATCTCGAGAGCTTCTGAAGGGTCAAAGATTCTCATTACGACTCGGCAATAAGTTTTAAGTATTGTGTAAATCTGGTTTTAAAAGCACAATGCTAAGATTATTAATTGATTCTGCGCATGTGCGCGAACTTGACTCTTAAAATTCCGATAAAATATAGAAATATTTTAAATTTATAATATTGTTTTGAAATATATGATTTGGAATGATTCATAGTAACTCTATGAATAATGGAGAAATATAGATAAAATTTATTTAAAAAAAAAGAAAAATTATAAAATCTTTGTCGATCTCGAGATTCGAACAGAAGACCAGCAAAATACAATGACACACCCTGCCGATCAAGCCACCACGACGCGTACCTCGAGAGCTTCTGAAGGGTCAAAGATTCTCATTACGACTCGGCCAAAAGTTTTAAGTATTGTGTAAATCTGGTTTTAAAAGCACAATGCTAAGAATATTAATAGATTCTGCGCATGCGCTGGAACTTGACTCTTAAAATTCCGATAAAATATAGAAATATTTTAAATTTATAATATTGTTTTGGAATATATGATTTGGAATGATTCATAGTAACTCTATGAATAATGGAGAAATATAGATAAAATTTATAAAAAAAAAGAAAAATTATAAATTATTTGTCGATCTCGAGATTCGAACAGAAGACCAGCAAAATACAACGACACACCCTGCCGATCTAGCCACCAAGATACGTATCTCGAGAGCTTCTGAAGGGTCAAAGATTCTCATTACGACTCGGCAATAAGTTTTAAGTATTGTGTAAATCTGGTCTTAAAAGCACAATGCTAAGAATATTAATAGATTCTGCGCATGTGCGCGTACTTGACTCTTAAAATTCCGATAAAATATAGAAATATTTTATATTTAAAATATTGTTTTGAAATATATGATTTGGAATGATTCATAGTAACTCTATGAATAATGGAAAAATAAAAATAAAATTTATTTAAAAAAAAGAAAAATTATAAATTATTTGTCGATCTCGAGATTCGAACAGAAGACCAGCAAAATACAATGACACACCCGTCCGATCTAGCCACCAAGACTCGTATCTCGAGAGCTTCTGAAGGGTCAAAGATTCTCATTACGCCTCGGCAATAAGTTTTAAGTATTGTGTAAATCTGGTTTTAAAAGCACAATGCTAAGATTATTAATTGATTCTGCGCATGTGCGCGAACTTGACTCTTAAAATTCCGATAAAATATAGAAATATTTTAAATTTATAATATTGTTTTGAAATATATGATTTGGAATGATTCATAGTAACTCTATGAATAATGGAGAAATATAGATAAAATTTATTTAAAAAAAAAGAAAAATTATAAAATCTTTGTCGATCTCGAGATTCGAACAGAAGACCAGCAAAATACAATGACACACCCTGCCGATCTAGCCACCACGACGCGTACCTCGAGAGCTTCTGAAGGGTCAAAGATTCTCATTACGACTCGGCCAAAAGTTTTAAGTATTGTGTAAATCTGGTTTTAAAAGCACAATGCTAAGAATATTAATAGATTCTGCGCATGCGCTGGAACTTGACTCTTAAAATTCCGATAAAATATAGAAATATTTTAAATTTATAATATTGTTTTGGAATATATGATTTGGAATGATTCATAGTAACTCTATGAATAATGGAGAAATATAGATAAAATTTATTTAAAAAAAAGAAAAATTATAAAATCTTTGTCGATCTCGAGATTCGAACAGTAGACCAGCAAAATACAATGACACACAATGCCGATCTAGCCACCAAGACGCGTACCTCGAGAGCTTCTGAAGGGTCAAACATTCTCATTACGACTCGGAAATAAGTTTTAAGTATTGTGTAAATCTGGTTTTAAAAGCACAATGCCAAGAATATTAATAGATTCTGCGCATGTGCGGGAACTTGACTCTTCAAATTCCGATAAAATATAGAAATATTTTAAATTTATAATATTGTTTTGAAATATATGATTTGGAATGATTCATAGTAACTCTATGAATAATGGAGATATAAAGATAAAATTTATTTAAAAAAAAGAAAAATTATAAATTATTTGTCGATCTCGAGTTTCGAACAGAAGACCAGCAAAATACAATGACACACCCAGCCGATCTAGCCACCAAGACTCGTATCTTGAGAGCTTCTGAAGGGTCAAAGATTCTCATTACGACTCGGCAATAAATTTTAAGTATTGTGTAAATCTGGTTTTAAAAGCACAATGCTAAGAATATTAATTGATTCTGCGCATGTGCGCGAACTTGACTCTTAAAATTCCGATAAAATATAGAAATATTTTAAATTTATAATATTGTTTTGAAATATATGATTTGGAATGATTCATAGTAACTCTATGAATAATAGAGAAATAAAGATAAAATTTATTTTAAAAAAAGAAAAATTATAAATTATTTGTCGATCTCGAGATTCGAACAGAAGACCAGCAAAATACAATGACACACCCTGCCGATCTAGCCACCACGACGCGTACCTCGAGAGCTTCTGAAGGGTCAAAGATTCTCATTACGACACAGGCCAAAAGTTTTAAGTATTGTGTAAATCTGGTTTTAAAAGCACAATGCTAAGAATATTAATAGATTCTGCGCATGCGCTGGAACTTGACTCTTAAAATTCCGATAAAATATAGAAATATTTTAAATTTATAATATTGTTTTGGAATATATGATTTGGAATGATTCATAGTAACTCTATGAATAATGGAGAAATATAGATAAAATTTATAAAAAAAAAAGAAAAATTATAAATTATTTGTCGATCTCGAGATTCGAACAGAAGACCAGCAAAATACAACGACACACCCTGCCGATCTAGCCACCAAGATACGTATCTCGAGAGCTTCTGAAGGGTCAAAGATTCTCATTACGACTCGGCAATAAGTTTTAAGTATTGTGTAAATCTGGTCTTAAAAGCACAATGCTAAGAATATTAATAGATTCTGCGCATGTGCGCGAACTTGACTCTTAAAATTCCGATAAAATATAGAAATATTTTATATTTAAAATATTGTTTTGAAATATATGATTTGGAATGATTCATAGTAACTCTATGAATAATGGAAAAATAAAAATAAAATTTATTTAAAAAAAAGAAAAATTATAAATTATTTGTCGATCTCGAGATTCGAACAGAAGACCAGCAAAATACAATGACACACCCGTCCGATCTAGCCACCAAGACTCGTATCTCGAGAGCTTCTGAAGGGTCAAAGATTCTCATTACGCCTCGGCAATAAGTTTTAAGTATTGTGTAAATCTGGTTTTAAAAGCACAATGCTAAGATTATTAATTGATTCTGCGCATGTGCGCGAACTTGACTCTTAAAATTCCGATAAAATATAGAAATATTTTAAATTTATAATATTGTTTTGAAATATATGATTTGGAATGATTCATAGTAACTCTATGAATAATGGAGAAATATAGATAAAATTTATTTAAAAAAAAAGAAAAATTATAAAATCTTTGTCGATCTCGAGATTCGAACAGAAGACCAGCAAAATACAATGACACACCCTGCCGATCTAGCCACCACGACGCGTACCTCGAGAGCTTCTGAAGGGTCAAAGATTCTCATTACGACTCGGCCAAAAGTTTTAAGTATTGTGTAAATCTGGTTTTAAAAGCACAATGCTAAGAATATTAATAGATTCTGCGCATGCGCTGGAACTTGACTCTTAAAATTCCGATAAAATATAGAAATATTTTAAATTTATAATATTGTTTTGGAATATATGATTTGGAATGATTCATAGTAACTCTATGAATAATGGAGAAATATAGATAAAATTTATTTAAAAAAAAGAAAAATTATAAAATCTTTGTCGATCTCGAGATTCGAACAGTAGACCAGCAAAATACAATGACACACAATGCCGATCTAGCCACCAAGACGCGTACCTCGAGAGCTTCTGAAGGGTCAAACATTCTCATTACGACTCGGCAATAAGTTTTAAGTATTGTGTAAATCTGGTTTTAAAAGCACAATGCCAAGAATATTAATAGATTCTGCGCATGTGCGGGAACTTGACTCTTCAAATTCCGATAAAATATAGAAATATTTTAAATTTATAATATTGTTTTGAAATATATGATTTGGAATGATTCATAGTAACTCTATGAATAATGGAGATATAAAGATAAAATTTATTTAAAAAAAAGAAAAATTATAAATTATTTGTCGATCTCGAGTTTCGAACAGAAGACCAGCAAAATACAATGACACACCCTGCCGATCTAGCCACCAAGACTCGTATCTTGAGAGCTTCTGAAGGGTCAAAGATTCTCATTACGACTCGGCAATAAATTTTAAGTATTGTGTAAATCTGGTTTTAAAAGCACAATGCTAAGAATATTAATTGATTCTGCGCATGTGCGCGAACTTGACTCTTAAAATTCCGATAAAATATAGAAATATTTTAAATTTATAATATTGTTTTGAAATATATGATTTGGAATGATTCATAGTAACTCTATGAATAATAGAGAAATAAAGATAAAATTTATTTTAAAAAAAGAAAAATTATAAATTATTTGTCGATCTCGAGATTCGAACAGAAGACCAGCAAAATACAATGACACACCCGTCCGATCTAGCCACCAAGACTCGTATCTCGAGAGCTTCTGAAGGGTCAAAGATTCTCATTAAGACTCGGCAATAAGTTTTAAGTATTGTGTAAATCTGGTTTTAAAAGCACAATGCTAAGATTATTAATTGATTCTGCGCATGTGCGCGAACTTGACTCTTAAAATTCCGATAAAATATAGAAATATTTTAAATTTATAATATTGTTTTGAAATATATGATTTGGAATGATTCATAGTAACTCTATGAATAATGGAGAAATATAGATAAAATTTATTTAAAAAAAAAGAAAAATTATAAAATCTTTGTCGATCTCGAGATTCGAACAGAAGACCAGCAAAATACAATGACACACCCTGCCGATCTAGCCACCACGACGCGTACCTCGAGAGCTTCTGAAGGGTCAAAGATTCTCATTACGACTCGGCCAAAAGTTTTAAGTATTGTGTAAATCTGGTTTTAAAAGCACAATGCTAAGAATATTAATAGATTCTGCGCATGCGCTGGAACTTGACTCTTAAAATTCCGATAAAATATAGAAATATTTTAAATTTATAATATTGTTTTGGAATATATGATTTGGAATGATTCATAGTAACTCTATGAATAATGGAGAAATATAGATAAAATTTATTTAAAAAAAAGAAAAATTATAAAATCTTTGTCGATCTCGAGATTCGAACAGTAGACCAGCAAAATACAATGACACACAATGCCGATCTAGCCACCAAGACGCGTACCTCGAGAGCTTCTGAAGGGTCAAACATTCTCATTACGACTCGGCAATAAGTTTTAAGTATTGTGTAAATCTGGTTTTAAAAGCACAATGCCAAGAATATTAATAGATTCTGCGCATGTGCGGGAACTTGACTCTTCAAATTCCGATAAAATATAGAAATATTTTAAATTTATAATATTGTTTTGAAATATATGATTTGGAATGATTCATAGTAACTCTATGAATAATGGAGATATAAAGATAAAATTTATTTAAAAAAAAGAAAAATTATAAATTATTTGTCGATCTCGAGTTTCGAACAGAAGACCAGCAAAATACAATGACACACCCTGCCGATCTAGCCACCAAGACTCGTATCTTGAGAGCTTCTGAAGGGTCAAAGATTCTCATTACGACTCGGCAATAAATTTTAAGTATTGTGTAAATCTGGTTTTAAAAGCACAATGCTAAGAATATTAATTGATTCTGCGCATGTGCGCGAACTTGACTCTTAAAATTCCGATAAAATATAGAAATATTTTAAATTTATAATATTGTTTTGAAATATATGATTTGGAATGATTCATAGTAACTCTATGAATAATAGAGAAATAAAGATAAAATTTATTTTAAAAAAAGAAAAATTATAAATTATTTGTCGATCTCGAGATTCGAACAGAAGACCAGCAAAATACAATGACACACCCGTCCGATCTAGCCACCAAGACTCGTATCTCGAGAGCTTCTGAAGGGTCAAAGATTCTCATTAAGACTCGGCAATAAGTTTTAAGTATTGTGTAAATCTGGTTTTAAAAGCACAATGCTAAGATTATTAATTGATTCTGCGCATGTGCGCGAACTTGACTCTTAAAATTCCGATAAAATATAGAAATATTTTAAATTTATAATATTGTTTTGAAATATATGATTTGGAATGATTCATAGTAACTCTATGAATAATGGAGAAATATAGATAAAATTTATTTAAAAAAAAAGAAAAATTATAAAATCTTTGTCGATCTCGAGATTCGAACAGAAGACCAGCAAAATACAATGACACACCCTGCCGATCTAGCCACCACGACGCGTACCTCGAGAGCTTCTGAAGGGTCAAAGATTCTCATTACGACTCGGCCAAAAGTTTTAAGTATTGTGTAAATCTGGTTTTAAAAGCACAATGCTAAGAATATTAATAGATTCTGCGCATGCGCTGGAACTTGACTCTTAAAATTCCGATAAAATATAGAAATATTTTAAATTTATAATATTGTTTTGGAATATATGATTTGGAATGATTCATAGTAACTCTATGAATAATGGAGAAATATAGATAAAATTTATTTCAAAAAAAGAAAAATTATAAAATCTTTGTCGATCTCGAGATTCGAACAGTAGACCAGCAAAATACAATGACACACCCTGCCGATCTAGCCACCAAGACGCGTACCTCGAGAGTTTCTGAAGGGTAAAACATTCTCATTACGACTCGGCAATAAGTTGTAAGTATTGTGTAAATCTGGTTTTAAAAGCACAATGCCAAGAATATTAATAGATTCTGCGCATGTGCGGGAACTTGACTCTTCAAATTCCGATAAAATATAGAAATATTTTAAATTTATAATATTGTTTTGAAATATATGATTTGGAATGATTCATAGTAACTCTATGAATAATGGAGATATAAAGATAAAATTTATTTAAAAAAAAGAAAAATTATAAATTATTTGTCGATCTCGAGATTCGAACAGAAGACCAGCAAAATACAATGACACACCCTGCCGATCTAGCCACCAAGACACGTATCTCGAGAGCTTCTGAAGGGTCAAAGATTCTTCTTACGACTCGGCAATAAGTTTTAAGTATTGTGTAAATCTGGTCTTAAAAGCACAATGCTAAGAATATTAATAGATTCTGCGCATGTGCGCGAACTTGACTCTTAAAATTCCGATAAAATATAGAAATATTTTATATTTAAAATATTGTTTTGAAATATATGATTTGGAATGATTCATAGTAACTCTATGAATAATGGAAAATTAAAAATAAAATTTATTTAAAAAAAAGAAAAATTATAAATTATTTGTCGATCTCGAGATTCGAACAGAAGACCAGCAAAATACAATGACACACCCGTCCGATCTAGCCACCAAGACTCGTATCTCGAGAGCTTCTGAAGGGTCAAAGATTCTCATTACGACTCGGCAATAAGTTTTAAGTATTGTGTAAATCTGGTTTTAAAAGCACAATGCTAAGATTATTAATTGATTCTGTGCATGTGCGCGAACTTGACTCTTAAAATTCCGATAAAATATAGAAATATTTTAAATTTATAATATTGTTTTGAAATATATGATTTGGAATGATTCATAGTAACTCTATGAATAATGGAGAAATATAGATAAAATTTATTTAAAAAAAAAGAAAAATTATAAAATCTTTGTCGATCTCGAGATTCGAACAGAAGACCAGCAAAATACAATGACACACCCTGCCGATCAAGCCACCACGACGCGTACCTCGAGAGCTTCTGAAGGGTCAAAGATTCTCATTACGACTCGGCCAAAAGTTTTAAGTATTGTGTAAATCTGGTTTTAAAAGCACAATGCTAAGAATATTAATAGATTCTGCGCATGCGCTGGAACTTGACTCTTAAAATTCCGATAAAATATAGAAATATTTTAAATTTATAATATTGTTTTGGAATATATGATTTGGAATGATTCATAGTAACTCTATGAATAATGGAGAAATATAGATAAAATTTATAAAAAAAAAAGAAAAATTATAAATTATTTGTCGATCTCGAGATTCGAACAGAAGACCAGCAAAATACAACGACACACCCTGCCGATCTAGCCACCAAGATACGTATCTCGAGAGCTTCTGAAGGGTCAAAGATTCTCATTACGACTCGGCAATAAGTTTTAAGTATTGTGTAAATCTGGTCTTAAAAGCACAATGCTAAGAATATTAATAGATTCTGCGCATGTGCGCGTACTTGACTCTTAAAATTCCGATAAAATATAGAAATATTTTATATTTAAAATATTGTTTTGAAATATATGATTTGGAATGATTCATAGTAACTCTATGAATAATGGAAAAATAAAAATAAAATTTATTTAAAAAAAAGAAAAATTATAAATTATTTGTCGATCTCGAGATTCGAACAGAAGACCAGCAAAATACAATGACACACCCGTCCGATCTAGCCACCAAGACTCGTATCTCGAGAGCTTCTGAAGGGTCAAAGATTCTCATTACGCCTCGGCAATAAGTTTTAAGTATTGTGTAAATCTGGTTTTAAAAGCACAATGCTAAGATTATTAATTGATTCTGCGCATGTGCGCGAACTTGACTCTTAAAATTCCGATAAAATATAGAAATATTTTAAATTTATAATATTGTTTTGAAATATATGATTTGGAATGATTCATAGTAACTCTATGAATAATGGAGAAATATAGATAAAATTTATTTAAAAAAAAAGAAAAATTATAAAATCTTTGTCGATCTCGAGATTCGAACAGAAGACCAGCAAAATACAATGACACACCCTGCCGATCTAGCCACCACGACGCGTACCTCGAGAGCTTCTGAAGGGTCAAAGATTCTCATTACGACTCGGCCAAAAGTTTTAAGTATTGTGTAAATCTGGTTTTAAAAGCACAATGCTAAGAATATTAATAGATTCTGCGCATGCGCTGGAACTTGACTCTTAAAATTCCGATAAAATATAGAAATATTTTAAATTTATAATATTGTTTTGGAATATATGATTTGGAATGATTCATAGTAACTCTATGAATAATGGAGAAATATAGATAAAATTTATTTAAAAAAAAGAAAAATTATAAAATCTTTGTCGATCTCGAGATTCGAACAGTAGACCAGCAAAATACAATGACACACAATGCCGATCTAGCCACCAAGACGCGTACCTCGAGAGCTTCTGAAGGGTCAAACATTCTCATTACGACTCGGAAATAAGTTTTAAGTATTGTGTAAATATGGTTTTAAAAGCACAATGCCAAGAATATTAATAGATTCTGCGCATGTGCGGGAACTTGACTCTTCAAATTCCGATAAAATATAGAAATATTTTAAATTTATAATATTGTTTTGAAATATATGATTTGGAATGATTCATAGTAACTCTATGAATAATGGAGATATAAAGATAAAATTTATTTAAAAAAAAGAAAAATTATAAATTATTTGTCGATCTCGAGTTTCGAACAGAAGACCAGCAAAATACAATGACACACCCAGCCGATCTAGCCACCAAGACTCGTATCTTGAGAGCTTCTGAAGGGTCAAAGATTCTCATTACGACTCGGCAATAAATTTTAAGTATTGTGTAAATCTGGTTTTAAAAGCACAATGCTAAGAATATTAATTGATTCTGCGCATGTGCGCGAACTTGACTCTTAAAATTCCGATAAAATATAGAAATATTTTAAATTTATAATATTGTTTTGAAATATATGATTTGGAATGATTCATAGTAACTCTATGAATAATAGAGAAATAAAGATAAAATTTATTTTAAAAAAAGAAAAATTATAAATTATTTGTCGATCTCGAGATTCGAACAGAAGACCAGCAAAATACAATGACACACCCTGCCGATCTAGCCACCACGACGCGTACCTCGAGAGCTTCTGAAGGGTCAAAGATTCTCATTACGACACAGGCCAAAAGTTTTAAGTATTGTGTAAATCTGGTTTTAAAAGCACAATGCTAAGAATATTAATAGATTCTGCGCATGCGCTGGAACTTGACTCTTAAAATTCCGATAAAATATAGAAATATTTTAAATTTATAATATTGTTTTGGAATATATGATTTGGAATGATTCATAGTAACTCTATGAATAATGGAGAAATATAGATAAAATTTATAAAAAAAAAAGAAAAATTATAAATTATTTGTCGATCTCGAGATTCGAACAGAAGACCAGCAAAATACAACGACACACCCTGCCGATCTAGCCACCAAGATACGTATCTCGAGAGCTTCTGAAGGGTCAAAGATTCTCATTACGACTCGGCAATAAGTTTTAAGTATTGTGTAAATCTGGTCTTAAAAGCACAATGCTAAGAATATTAATAGATTCTGCGCATGTGCGCGAACTTGACTCTTAAAATTCCGATAAAATATAGAAATATTTTATATTTAAAATATTGTTTTGAAATATATGATTTGGAATGATTCATAGTAACTCTATGAATAATGGAAAAATAAAAATAAAATTTATTTAAAAAAAAGAAAAATTATAAATTATTTGTCGATCTCGAGATTCGAACAGAAGACCAGCAAAATACAATGACACACCCGTCCGATCTAGCCACCAAGACTCGTATCTCGAGAGCTTCTGAAGGGTCAAAGATTCTCATTACGCCTCGGCAATAAGTTTTAAGTATTGTGTAAATCTGGTTTTAAAAGCACAATGCTAAGATTATTAATTGATTCTGCGCATGTGCGCGAACTTGACTCTTAAAATTCCGATAAAATATAGAAATATTTTAAATTTATAATATTGTTTTGAAATATATGATTTGGAATGATTCATAGTAACTCTATGAATAATGGAGAAATATAGATAAAATTTATTTAAAAAAAAAGAAAAATTATAAAATCTTTGTCGATCTCGAGATTCGAACAGAAGACCAGCAAAATACAATGACACACCCTGCCGATCTAGCCACCACGACGCGTACCTCGAGAGCTTCTGAAGGGTCAAAGATTCTCATTACGACTCGGCCAAAAGTTTTAAGTATTGTGTAAATCTGGTTTTAAAAGCACAATGCTAAGAATATTAATAGATTCTGCGCATGCGCTGGAACTTGACTCTTAAAATTCCGATAAAATATAGAAATATTTTAAATTTATAATATTGTTTTGGAATATATGATTTGGAATGATTCATAGTAACTCTATGAATAATGGAGAAATATAGATAAAATTTATTTAAAAAAAAGAAAAATTATAAAATCTTTGTCGATCTCGAGATTCGAACAGTAGACCAGCAAAATACAATGACACACAATGCCGATCTAGCCACCAAGACGCGTACCTCGAGAGCTTCTGAAGGGTCAAACATTCTCATTACGACTCGGCAATAAGTTTTAAGTATTGTGTAAATCTGGTTTTAAAAGCACAATGCCAAGAATATTAATAGATTCTGCGCATGTGCGGGAACTTGACTCTTCAAATTCCGATAAAATATAGAAATATTTTAAATTTATAATATTGTTTTGAAATATATGATTTGGAATGATTCATAGTAACTCTATGAATAATGGAGATATAAAGATAAAATTTATTTAAAAAAAAGAAAAATTATAAATTATTTGTCGATCTCGAGTTTCGAACAGAAGACCAGCAAAATACAATGACACACCCTGCCGATCTAGCCACCAAGACTCGTATCTTGAGAGCTTCTGAAGGGTCAAAGATTCTCATTACGACTCGGCAATAAATTTTAAGTATTGTGTAAATCTGGTTTTAAAAGCACAATGCTAAGAATATTAATTGATTCTGCGCATGTGCGCGAACTTGACTCTTAAAATTCCGATAAAATATAGAAATATTTTAAATTTATAATATTGTTTTGAAATATATGATTTGGAATGATTCATAGTAACTCTATGAATAATAGAGAAATAAAGATAAAATTTATTTTAAAAAAAGAAAAATTATAAATTATTTTTCGATCTCGAGATTCGAACAGAAGACCAGCAAAATACAATGACACACCCGTCCGATCTAGCCACCAAGACTCGTATCTCGAGAGCTTCTGAAGGGTCAAAGATTCTCATTAAGACTCGGCAATAAGTTTTAAGTATTGTGTAAATCTGGTTTTAAAAGCACAATGCTAAGATTATTAATTGATTCTGCGCATGTGCGCGAACTTGACTCTTAAAATTCCGATAAAATATAGAAATATTTTAAATTTATAATATTGTTTTGAAATATATGATTTGGAATGATTCATAGTAACTCTATGAATAATGGAGAAATATAGATAAAATTTATTTAAAAAAAAAGAAAAATTATAAAATCTTTGTCGATCTCGAGATTCGAACAGAAGACCAGCAAAATACAATGACACACCCTGCCGATCTAGCCACCACGACGCGTACCTCGAGAGCTTCTGAAGGGTCAAAGATTCTCATTACGACTCGGCCAAAAGTTTTAAGTATTGTGTAAATCTGGTTTTAAAAGCACAATGCTAAGAATATTAATAGATTCTGCGCATGCGCTGGAACTTGACTCTTAAAATTCCGATAAAATATAGAAATATTTTAAATTTATAATATTGTTTTGGAATATATGATTTGGAATGATTCATAGTAACTCTATGAATAATGGAGAAATATAGATAAAATTTATTTAAAAAAAAGAAAAATTATAAAATCTTTGTCGATCTCGAGATTCGAACAGTAGACCAGCAAAATACAATGACACACAATGCCGATCTAGCCACCAAGACGCGTACCTCGAGAGCTTCTGAAGGGTCAAACATTCTCATTACGACTCGGAAATAAGTTTTAAGTATTGTGTAAATCTGGTTTTAAAAGCACAATGCCAAGAATATTAATAGATTCTGCGCATGTGCGGGAACTTGACTCTTCAAATTCCGATAAAATATAGAAATATTTTAAATTTATAATATTGTTTTGAAATATATGATTTGGAATGATTCATAGTAACTCTATGAATAATGGAGATATAAAGATAAAATTTATTTAAAAAAAAGAAAAATTATAAATTATTTGTCGATCTCGAGTTTCGAACAGAAGACCAGCAAAATACAATGACACACCCAGCCGATCTAGCCACCAAGACTCGTATCTTGAGAGCTTCTGAAGGGTCAAAGATTCTCATTACGACTCGGCAATAAATTTTAAGTATTGTGTAAATCTGGTTTTAAAAGCACAATGCTAAGAATATTAATTGATTCTGCGCATGTGCGCGAACTTGACTCTTAAAATTCCGATAAAATATAGAAATATTTTAAATTTATAATATTGTTTTGAAATATATGATTTGGAATGATTCATAGTAACTCTATGAATAATAGAGAAATAAAGATAAAATTTATTTTAAAAAAAGAAAAATTATAAATTATTTGTCGATCTCGAGATTCGAACAGAAGACCAGCAAAATACAATGACACACCCTGCCGATCTAGCCACCACGACGCGTACCTCGAGAGCTTCTGAAGGGTCAAAGATTCTCATTACGACACAGGCCAAAAGTTTTAAGTATTGTGTAAATCTGGTTTTAAAAGCACAATGCTAAGAATATTAATAGATTCTGCGCATGTGCGCGAACTTGACTCTTAAAATTCCGATAAAATATAGAAATATTTTATATTTAAAATATTGTTTTGAAATATATGATTTGGAATGATTCATAGTAACTCTATGAATAATGGAAAAATAAAAATAAAATTTATTTAAAAAAAAGAAAAATTATAAATTATTTGTCGATCTCGAGATTCGAACAGAAGACCAGCAAAATACAATGACACACCCGTCCGATCTAGCCACCAAGACTCGTATCTCGAGAGCTTCTGAAGGGTCAAAGATTCTCATTACGCCTCGGCAATAAGTTTTAAGTATTGTGTAAATCTGGTTTTAAAAGCACAATGCTAAGATTATTAATTGATTCTGCGCATGTGCGCGAACTTGACTCTTAAAATTCCGATAAAATATAGAAATATTTTAAATTTATAATATTGTTTTGAAATATATGATTTGGAATGATTCATAGTAACTCTATGAATAATGGAGAAATATAGATAAAATTTATTTAAAAAAAAAGAAAAATTATAAAATCTTTGTCGATCTCGAGATTCGAACAGAAGACCAGCAAAATACAATGACACACCCTGCCGATCTAGCCACCACGACGCGTACCTCGAGAGCTTCTGAAGGGTCAAAGATTCTCATTACGACTCGGCCAAAAGTTTTAAGTATTGTGTAAATCTGGTTTTAAAAGCACAATGCTAAGAATATTAATAGATTCTGCGCATGCGCTGGAACTTGACTCTTAAAATTCCGATAAAATATAGAAATATTTTAAATTTATAATAATGTTTTGGAATATATGATTTGGAATGATTCATAGTAACTCTATGAATAATGGAGAAATATAGATAAAATTTATTTAAAAAAAAGAAAAATTATAAAATCTTTGTCGATCTCGAGATTCGAACAGTAGACCAGCAAAATACAATGACACACAATGCCGATCTAGCCACCAAGACGCGTACCTCGAGAGCTTCTGAAGGGTCAAACATTCTCATTACGACTCGGCAATAAGTTTTAAGTATTGTGTAAATCTGGTTTTAAAAGCACAATGCCAAGAATATTAATAGATTCTGCGCATGTGCGGGAACTTGACTATTCAAATTCCGATAAAATATAGAAATATTTTAAATTTATAATATTGTTTTGAAATATATGATTTGGAATGATTCATAGTAACTCTATGAATAATGGAGATATAAAGATAAAATTTATTTAAAAAAAAGAAAAATTATAAATTATTTGTCGATCTCGAGTTTCGAACAGAAGACCAGCAAAATACAATGACACACCCTGCCGATCTAGCCACCAAGACTCGTATCTTGAGAGCTTCTGAAGGGTCAAAGATTCTCATTACGACTCGGCAATAAATTTTAAGTATTGTGTAAATCTGGTTTTAAAAGCACAATGCTAAGAATATTAATTGATTCTGCGCATGTGCGCGAACTTGACTCTTAAAATTCCGATAAAATATAGAAATATTTTAAATTTATAATATTGTTTTGAAATATATGATTTGGAATGATTCATAGTAACTCTATGAATAATAGAGAAATAAAGATAAAATTTATTTTAAAAAAAGAAAAATTATAAATTATTTGTCGATCTCGAGATTCGAACAGAAGACCAGCAAAATACAATGACACACCCGTCCGATCTAGCCACCAAGACTCGTATCTCGAGAGCTTCTGAAGGGTCAAAGATTCTCATTACGACTCGGCAATAAGTTTTAAGTATTGTGTAAATCTGGTTTTAAAAGCACAATGCTAAGATTATTAATTGATTCTGCGCATGTGCGCGAACTTGACTCTTAAAATTCCGATAAAATATAGAAATATTTTAAATTTATAATATTGTTTTGAAATATATGATTTGGAATGATTCATAGTAACTCTATGAATAATGGAGAAATATAGATAAAATTTATTTAAAAAAAAAGAAAAATTATAAAATCTTTGTCGATCTCGAGATTCGAACAGAAGACCAGCAAAATACAATGACACACCCTGCCGATCAAGCCACCACGACGCGTACCTCGAGAGCTTCTGAAGGGTCAAAGATTCTCATTACGACTCGGCCAAAAGTTTTAAGTATTGTGTAAATCTGGTTTTAAAAGCACAATGCTAAGAATATTAATAGATTCTGCGCATGCGCTGGAACTTGACTCTTAAAATTCCGATAAAATATAGAAATATTTTAAATTTATAATATTGTTTTGGAATATATGATTTGGAATGATTCATAGTAACTCTATGAATAATGGAGAAATATAGATAAAATTTATAAAAAAAAAGAAAAATTATAAATTATTTGTCGATCTCGAGATTCGAACAGAAGACCAGCAAAATACAACGACACACCCTGCCGATCTAGCCACCAAGATACGTATCTCGAGAGCTTCTGAAGGGTCAAAGATTCTCATTACGACTCGGCAATAAGTTTTAAGTATTGTGTAAATCTGGTCTTAAAAGCACAATGCTAAGAATATTAATAGATTCTGCGCATGTGCGCGAACTTGACTCTTAAAATTCCGATAAAATATAGAAATATTTTATATTTAAAATATTGTTTTGAAATATATGATTTGGAATGATTCATAGTAACTCTATGAATAATGGAAAAATAAAAATAAAATTTATTTAAAAAAAAGAAAAATTATAAATTATTTGTCGATCTCGAGATTCGAACAGAAGACCAGCAAAATACAATGACACACCCGTCCGATCTAGCCACCAAGACTCGTATCTCGAGAGCTTCTGAAGGGTCAAAGATTCTCATTACGCCTCGGCAATAAGTTTTAAGTATTGTGTAAATCTGGTTTTAAAAGCACAATGCTAAGATTATTAATTGATTCTGCGCATGTGCGCGAACTTGACTCTTAAAATTCCGATAAAATATAGAAATATTTTAAATTTATAATATTGTTTTGAAATATATGATTTGGAATGATTCATAGTAACTCTATGAATAATGGAGAAATATAGATAAAATTTATTTAAAAAAAAAGAAAAATTATAAAATCTTTGTCGATCTCGAGATTCGAACAGAAGACCAGCAAAATACAATGACACACCCTGCCGATCTAGCCACCACGACGCGTACCTCGAGAGCTTCTGAAAGGTCAAAGATTCTCATTACGACTCGGCCAAAAGTTTTAAGTATTGTGTAAATCTGGTTTTAAAAGCACAATGCTAAGAATATTAATAGATTCTGCGCTTTCGCTGGAACTTGACTCTTAAAATTCCGATAAAATATAGAAATATTTTAAATTTATAATATTGTTTTGGAATATATGATTTGGAATGATTCATAGTAACTCTATGAATAATGGAGAAATATAGATAAAATTTATTTAAAAAAAAGAAAAATTATAAAATCTTTATCGATCTCGAGATTCGAACAGTAGACCAGCAAAATACAATGACACACAATGCCGATCTAGCCACCAAGACGCGTACCTCGAGAGCTTCTGAAGGGTCAAACATTCTCATTACGACTCGGAAATAAGTTTTAAGTATTGTGTAAATCTGGTTTTAAAAGCACAATGCCAAGAATATTAATAGATTCTGCGCATGTGCGGGAACTTGACTCTTCAAATTCCGATAAAATATAGAAATATTTTAAATTTATAATATTGTTTTGAAATATATGATTTGGAATGATTCATAGTAACTCTATGAATAATGGAGATATAAAGATAAAATTTATTTAAAAAAAAGAAAAATTATAAATTATTTGTCGATCTCGAGTTTCGAACAGAAGACCAGCAAAATACAATGACACACCCAGCCGATCTAGCCACCAAGACTCGTATCTTGAGAGCTTCTGAAGGGTCAAAGATTCTCATTACGACTCGGCAATAAATTTTAAGTATTGTGTAAATCTGGTTTTAAAAGCACAATGCTAAGAATATTAATTGATTCTGCGCATGTGCGCGAACTTGACTCTTAAAATTCCGATAAAATATAGAAATATTTTAAATTTATAATATTGTTTTGAAATATATGATTTGGAATGATTCATAGTAACTCTATGAATAATAGAGAAATAAAGATAAAATTTATTTTAAAAAAAGAAAAATTATAAATTATTTGTCGATCTCGAGATTCGAACAGAAGACCAGCAAAATACAATGACACACCCTGCCGATCTAGCCACCACGACGCGTACCTCGAGAGCTTCTGAAGGGTCAAAGATTCTCATTACGACACAGGCCAAAAGTTTTAAGTATTGTGTAAATCTGGTTTTAAAAGCACAATGCTAAGAATATTAATAGATTCTGCGCATGCGCTGGAACTTGACTCTTAAAATTCCGATAAAATATAGAAATATTTTAAATTTATAATATTGTTTTGGAATATATGATTTGGAATGATTCATAGTAACTCTATGAATAATGGAGAAATATAGATAAAATTTATAAAAAAAAAAGAAAAATTATAAATTATTTGTCGATCTCGAGATTCGAACAGAAGACCAGCAAAATACAACGACACACCCTGCCGATCTAGCCACCAAGATACGTATCTCGAGAGCTTCTGAAGGGTCAAAGATTCTCATTACGACTCGGCAATAAGTTTTAAGTATTGTGTAAATCTGGTCTTAAAAGCACAATGCTAAGAATATTAATAGATTCTGCGCATGTGCGCGAACTTGACTCTTAAAATTCCGATAAAATATAGAAATATTTTATATTTAAAATATTGTTTTGAAATATATGATTTGGAATGATTCATAGTAACTCTATGAATAATGGAAAAATAAAAATAAAATTTATTTAAAAAAAAGAAAAATTATAAATTATTTGTCGATCTCGAGATTCGAACAGAAGACCAGCAAAATACAATGACACACCCGTCCGATCTAGCCACCAAGACTCGTATCTCGAGAGCTTCTGAAGGGTCAAAGATTCTCATTACGCCTCGGCAATAAGTTTTAAGTATTGTGTAAATCTGGTTTTAAAAGCACAATGCTAAGATTATTAATTGATTCTGCGCATGTGCGCGAACTTGACTCTTAAAATTCCGATAAAATATAGAAATATTTTAAATTTATAATATTGTTTTGAAATATATGATTTGGAATGATTCATAGTAACTCTATGAATAATGGAGAAATATAGATAAAATTTATTTAAAAAAAAAGAAAAATTATAAAATCTTTGTCGATCTCGAGATTCGAACAGAAGACCAGCAAAATACAATGACACACCCTGCCGATCTAGCCACCACGACGCGTACCTCGAGAGCTTCTGAAGGGTCAAAGATTCTCATTACGACTCGGCCAAAAGTTTTAAGTATTGTGTAAATCTGGTTTTAAAAGCACAATGCTAAGAATATTAATAGATTCTGCGCATGCGCTGGAACTTGACTCTTAAAATTCCGATAAAATATAGAAATATTTTAAATTTATAATATTGTTTTGGAATATATGATTTGGAATGATTCATAGTAACTCTATGAATAATGGAGAAATATAGATAAAATTTATTTAAAAAAAAGAAAAATTATAAAATCTTTGTCGATCTCGAGATTCGAACAGTAGACCAGCAAAATACAATGACACACAATGCCGATCTAGCCACCAAGACGCGTACCTCGAGAGCTTCTGAAGGGTCAAACATTCTCATTACGACTCGGCAATAAGTTTTAAGTATTGTGTAAATCTGGTTTTAAAAGCACAATGCCAAGAATATTAATAGATTCTGCGCATGTGCGGGAACTTGACTCTTCAAATTCCGATAAAATATAGAAATATTTTAAATTTATAATATTGTTTTGAAATATATGATTTGGAATGATTCATAGTAACTCTATGAATAATGGAGATATAAAGATAAAATTTATTTAAAAAAAAGAAAAATTATAAATTATTTGTCGATCTCGAGTTTCGAACAGAAGACCAGCAAAATACAATGACACACCCTGCCGATCTAGCCACCAAGACTCGTATCTTGAGAGCTTCTGAAGGGTCAAAGATTCTCATTACGACTCGGCAATAAATTTTAAGTATTGTGTAAATCTGGTTTTAAAAGCACAATGCTAAGAATATTAATTGATTCTGCGCATGTGCGCGAACTTGACTCTTAAAATTCCGATAAAATATAGAAATATTTTAAATTTATAATATTGTTTTGAAATATATGATTTGGAATGATTCATAGTAACTCTATGAATAATAGAGAAATAAAGATAAAATTTATTTTAAAAAAAGAAAAATTATAAATTATTTGTCGATCTCGAGATTCGAACAGAAGACCAGCAAAATACAATGACACACCCTGCCGATCTAGCCACCAAGACACGTATCTCGAGAGCTTCTGAAGGGTCAAAGATTCTCATTACGACTCGGCAATAAGTTTTAAGTATTGTGTAAATCTGGTCTTAAAAGCACAATGCTAAGAATATTAATAGATTCTGCGCATGTGCGCGAACTTAACTCTTAAAATTCCGATAAAATATAGAAATATTTTATATTTAAAATATTGTTTTGAAATATATGATTTGGAATGATTCATAGTAACTCTATGAATAATGGAAAAATAAAAATAAAATATATTTAAAAAAAAGAAAAATTATAAATTATTTGTCGATCTCGAGATTCGAACAGAAGACCAGCAAAATTCAATGACACACCCGTCCGATCTAGCCACCAAGACTCGTATCTCGAGAGCTTCTGAAGGGTCAGAGATTCTCATTACGACTCGGCAATAAGTTTTAAGTATTGTGTAAATCTGGTTTTAAAAGCACAATGCTAAGATTATTAATTGATTCTGCGCATGTGCGCGAACTTGACTCTTAAAATTCCGATAAAATATAGAAATATTTTAAATTTATAATATTGTTTTGAAATATATGATTTGGAATGATTCATAGTAACTCTATGAATAATGGAGAAATATAGATAAAATTTATTTAAAAAAAAAGAAAAATTATAAAATCTTTGTTGATCTCGAGATTCGAACAGAAGACCAGCAAAATACAATGACACACCCTGCCGATCTAGCCACCACGACGCGTACCTCGAAAGCTTCTGAAGGGTCAAAGATTCTCATTACGACTGGGCAAAAACTTTTAAGTATTCTGTAAATCTGGTTTTAAAAGCACAATGCTAAGAATATTAATAGATTCTGCGCATGTGCGCGAACTTGACTCTTAAAATTCCTATAAAATATAGAAATATTTTAAATTTATAATATTGTTTTGAAATATATGATTTGGAATGATTCATAGTAACTCTATGAATAATGGAGATATAAAGATAAAATTTATTTAAAAAAAAGACAAATTATAAATTATTTGTCGATCTCGAGATTCGAACAGAAGACCAGCAAAATACAATGACACACCCTGCCGATCTAGCCACCAAGACTCGTATCTCGAGAGCTTCTGAAGGGTCAAAGATTCTCATTACGACTCGGCAATAAGTTTTAAGTATTGTGTAAATCTGGTTTTAAAAGCACAATGCTAAGAATATTAATTGATTATGCGCATGTGCGCGAACTTGACTCTTAAAATTCCGTAAAAATATAGAAATATTTTAAATTTATAATATTGTTTTGAAATATATGATTTGGAATGATTCATAGTAACTCTATGAATAATAGAGAAATAAAGATAAAATTTATTTAAAAAAAAGAAAAATTATAAAATCTTTGTCGATCTCGAGATTCGAACAGAAAAGCAAAATACAATGACACTCTCTGCCGATCTAGCCACCAAGACGCGTACCTCGAGAGCTTCTGAAGGGTCAAAGATTCTCATTACGACTCGGCAATAAGTTTTAAGTATTGTGTAAATCTGGTCTTAAAAGCCCAATGCTAAGAATATTAATAGATTCTGCGCATGTGCGCGAACTTGACTCTTAAAATTCCGATAAATTTTAGAAATATTTTAAATTTATAATATTGTTTTGAAATATATGATTTGGAATGATTCATAGTAACTCTATGAATAATGGAAAAATAAAGATAAAATTTATTAAAAAAAAAGAAAAATTATAAATTATTTGTCGATCTCGAGATTCGAACAGAAGACAGCAAAATACAATGACACAACCTGCTGATCAAGCCACCAAGACTCGTACCTCGAGAGCTTCTGAAGGGTCAAAGATTCTCATTACGACTCGGCAATAAGTTTTAAGTATTGTGTAAATCTGGTTTTAAAAGCTCAATGCTAAGAATATTAATTGATTCTGCGCATGTGCGCGAAATTGACTCTTAAAATTCCGATAAAATATAGAAATATTTTTAATTTATAATATTGTTTTGAAATATATGATGCCATCAAAAACATAACTTGTAAAAAAAACCAAGTCTCGCAGCTCATTTCTTCTATCGTAAAAAGTTGTGAGATCCATGTAATACCAATTCGGTCAATTTATTCAGTCCCTACTTAAGGGTCCTTCTGTCTTAAGTTATTACGTAATTAGCTAACTTAACAACATCGTATAGTAACCATATCAATATTAAAAATCTTTTATGGTTAAAATAAATAGATTGACTTGGCAATCGCACCAAACAATCTAATTTAATATAATATGTTAATGTAATCTAATTTAATGTATAGATACATTGTGATTTCATGCGATGGGGTCTCATCCCGAAGTTCACCGAGAAGCCAAGTCAATCTATGCGATGCGATTTATGTATCTATACATTAAATTAGATTACATTAACATATTATATTAAATTAGATTGTTTGGTGCGATTGCCAAGTCAATCTATTTATTTTAACCATAAAAGATTTTTAATATTGATATGGTTACTATACGATGTTGTTAAGTTAGCTAATTACGTAATAACTTAAGACAGAAGGACCCTTAAGTAGGGACTGAATAAATTGACCGACTTGGTATTACATGGATCTCACAACTTTTTACGATAGAAGAAATGAGCTGCGAGACTTGGTTTTTTTTACAAGTTATGTTTTTGATGGCATCTCATTTCTTTTTGTAGATAGTCCTTTTCTTATTTTTGTATGTAGTCTTCCTCTTTTTCTTTTCCGGTACTACTTCTTGAGATTCAGCTACAGTTTCTCTCAAAGCCCAGTCCCTGTCTCTATGGGTTTTTCTCGTAAGCTTTGATGTTACAATTTTTGATAAGTCTGGACGGTAAAAGCTTCTTAGTCTGTTGTATTCACAAATTGAGGATTCCTGCGCTTTAATACTTCCAAAGTCGACATTTATTAGATAGATTAGATAGATGCCACGTAAGCTTGACCGGATGTGAATGCTGCAGAACCGATATCCATCAGTGTATTATTTAGACTTAGGCCCTGACTTTTGTGTATAGTTATAGCATAGGCTATACATATGGGAAACTGTTCGCGATGAACATAAATTCTATTAATAATTTCAAATTTAGTTTTGACCGGACTAAGCTCGTAAACATGTTCTTTATTAAATGTAATGTACATTTTCTTAATTATTTTTTGCATTTTCCGGATCAACCTTTACTCTTTGCACTATACCGATAGAACCATTAACTAAACCAAGACTCACGTCAATATTTCGCCTTAACATGACTTTTGCTCCTATTTTTATAATTATGTTCTCTTCCAGGCCTGCAGTCATAGAATCATCGTCTTCATACTTTTTATGCATTCATGAGCTCTTTTTGTTAGGTATCTGAAGAAATTTATGCTATCTACAGCTGTAAGTTTTATTTTGGGATGTGGAAGAGATTTAAGCATTGCAATATTTAATTGTTGACACAAGTTTTTTGTAGATAATAAGCAAACGGTATTATCAGGAAGTTTCGAGATGTGTTCAATTATTTCAATTAATCTGTTTTCATTTGAATTGGATTTGAGAGTTATTAATCTAGTCGAGAGTAGGTAGCGGTCTTTTTGTGTATTCACACCTAATCTTATTCTATTTAGCATTTCAACAAAGTCAGAATCATTGAGCTGTCGCATGTTAATTGTAAGTTCATCGTATATGAACAGTTCAGTCCACAGAATCGGTACACTGAGGGAACCTAACAACTTGTTAGTTTCAGCAGTTGATAGTTTTTCAAAAGGTGATTTTTCTCTTACCGGCGGAAGCTGTAAGAGATCTCCGAAAACTACAAGATGTTTTTTTTCCAAACCACCCTTTCTGATCGTCTCTTGTGTCGAATATTTCAGATACGCTTAAATGAATATATGATATATGTTAAAGTAACATTGGATATCATCGACACTTCGTCTATGATAAACAACACTACTACTTTCAAATCTGATCTCAGAACTTGGAGCACTTCATCAGAAAGTGGTTTGTACTTCGGTGTTGCTTGTGTTCTAGAGGCAGCTGCAATAGTCTATGTATAGTCAATCTATTCTATGTATAGTCAGCTATTCCTGTTGGAGCACTAACTGCCACTTTTTTTGTTTAAATGCGTCTTAACCTAAATTTTCAGAGTTTTTATTAAAAAGCACTTTCCAGTGCCACCAGTTCCACTCACAAAACAGCGTAAAACGTCAGCATTATTATCAGTTGTGTCCATTTTATTTGTGATCATATATATGACTCTTTTTTGATCGACATTAAGTTTTGAGATCACACTTTGAAGATCAGTTTGCTCTTCTACCAGATTGATTCTCTGAAAGTCATCCATTGCGTTTGCAGCTTCCACAGCTTCAAATTGACTTATTTCAAATTAGATATTGTTACAAACCTGTAATTTTGAGATTTAATTAATTTTTCCCAGCGAGAATAGTGTCATCATACGAAAGACCGTTTTATAGTAATCTGTTGCCAGAGCTTGGTGACAAACTTGGCGACCATTTGGCGACTTGGCGACGAATTTGCCGACAAAATGGATAATGCTCGAAACTTCGAGAAATTTATTGATACGTCCATTATTACATGGATATTTTAGTTTTTCCTTGATTTATACACTAAACACTAATTGTATTCTAAATTTGAAGCTTCTATGTCTGCTAGAAGTGCCTTAGAGTTTTGATGATCTGTCAGTCAGTCAGTCAGTCAGTCAGTCAGTGACAAAATTCACAAACTTTGACTAGTTATAATTCTTAAACTACTGGTTCAAATTTAATGAAATTTGAAATATACCGTGTTTATATAATGCCTGCTTGGTTACTGAAAATTCATGCTTCTAGTATTATCCACAACGAAGTTATAGAGGTTCAAAAATGGCCTGAACTGCTTCGAGAAAAGGATAGTACGGCAGTGCCGCTTGTTTTTGCTCGACTTGGCGGGGGCACTGCCGTGCCCCCAGATTTGGAATGATTCATAGTAACTCTATGAATAATGGAAAAATAAAGATAAAATAAATTTTAAAAAAAGAAAAATTATAAAATCTTTGTCGATCTCGAGATTCGAACAGAAGACCAGCAAAATACAATGACACACCCTGCCGATCTAGCCACCAAGACGCGTACCTCGAGAGCTTCTAAAGGGTCAAAGATTCTCATTACGACTCGGCAATAAGTTTTAAGTATTGTGTAAATCTGGTTTTAAAAGCACAATGCTAAGAATATTAATAGATTCTGCGCATGTGCTGGAACATGACTCTTAAAATTCCGATAAAATTTAGAAATATTTTAAATTTATAAAATTGTTTTGAAATATATGATTTGGAATGATTCATAGTAACTCTATGAATAATGGAAAAATAAAGATAAAATTTATTTAAAAAAAAGAAAAATTATAAAATCTTTGTCGATCTCGAGATTCGAACAGAAAAGCAAAATACAATGACACTCTCTGCCGATCTAGCCACCACGACGCGTACCTCGAGAGCTTCTGAAGGGTCAAAGATTCTCATTACGACTCGGCCAAAAGTTTTAAGTATTGTGTAAATCTGGTTTTAAAAGCACAATGCTAAGAATATTAATAGATTCTGCGCATGTGCTGGAACATGACTCTTAAAATTCCGATAAAATTTAGAAATATTTTAAATTTATAAAATTGTTTTGAAATATATAATTTGGAATGATTCATAGTAACTCTATGAATAATGGAAAAATAAAGATAAAATTTATTTAAAAAAAAGAAAAATTATAAATTATTTGTCGATCTCGAGATTCGAACAGAAGACAGCAAAATACAATGACACACCCTGCCCATATAGCCACCAAGACTCGTACCTCGAGAGCTTCTGAAGGGTCAAAGATTCTCATTACGACTCGGCAATAAGTTTTAAGTATTGTGTAAATCTGGTCTTAAAAGCACAATGCTAAGAATATTAATAGATTCTGCGCATGTGCGCGAACTTGACTCTTAAAATTCCGATAAAATATAGAAATATTTTATATTTATAATATTGTTTTGAAATATATGATTTGGAATGATTCATAGTAACTCTATGAATAATGGAGAAATATAGATAAAATTTATTTAAAAAAAAGAGAAATTATAAAATCTTTGTCGATCTCGAGATTCGAACAGAAGACCAGCAAAATACAATGACACGCCCTGCCGATCTAGCCACCAAGACGCGTACCTCGGGAGCTTCTGAATGGTCAAAGATTCTCATTACGACTCGGCAAAAAGTTTTAAGTATTGTGTAAATCTGGTTTTAAAAGCACAATGCTAAGAATATTAATAGATTCTGCGCATGTGCTGGAACATGACTCTTAAAATTCCGATAAAATTTAGAAATATTTTAAATTTATAATATTGTTTTGAAATATATGATTTGGAATGATTCATAGTAACTCTATGAATAATGGAAAAATAAAGATAAAATTTATTTAAAAAAAAGAAAAATTATAAATTATTTGTCGATCTCGAGATTCGAACAGAAGACAGCAAAATACAATGACACACCCTGCCGATCTAGCCACCAAGACTCGTACCTCGAGAGCTTCTGAAGGGTCAAAGATTCTCATTACGACTCGGCAATAAGTTTTAAGTATTGTGTAAATCTAGTTTTAAAAGCACAATGCTAAGAATATTAATTAATTCTGCGGATGTGCGGGAACATGACTCTTAAAATTCCGATAAAATATAGAAATATTTTATATTTATAATATTGTTTTGAAATATATGATTTGGAATGATTCATAGTAACTCTATGAATAATAGAGAAATAAAGATAAAATTTATTTAAAAAAAAGAAAAATTATAAAATCTTTATCGATTTCGAGATTCGAACAGACCAGCAAAATACAATGACACACTCTGCCGATCTAGCCACCAAGATGCGTACATCGAGAGCTTCTGAAGGGTCAAAGATTCTCATTACGACTCGGCAATAAGTTTTAAGTATTGTGTAAATCTGGTCTTAAAAGCACAATGCTTAGAATATTAATAGATTCTGCGCATGTGCTGGAACATGACTCTTAAAATTCCGATAAAATATAGAAATATTTTAAATTTATAATATTGTTTTGAAATATATGATTTGGAATGATTCATAGTAACTCTATGAATAATGGAAAAATAAAGATAAAATTTATTTAAAAAAAAGAAAAATTATAAATTATTTGTCGATCTCGAGATTCGAACAGAAGACAGCAAAATACAATGACACACCCTGCCGATCTAGCCACCAAGACTCGTACCTCGAGAGCTTCTGAAGGGTCAAAGATTCTCATTACGAATCGGCAATAAGTTTTAAGTATTGTGTAAATCTGGTTTTAAAAGCACAATGCTAAGAATATTAATTGATTATGCGCATGTGCGCGAACTTGACTCCTAAAATTCCGTAAAAATATAGAAATATTTTAAATTTATAATATTGTTTTGAAATATATGATTTGGAATGATTTATAGTAACTCTATGAATAATAGAGAAATAAAGATAAAATTTATTTAAAAAAAAGAAAAATTATAAAATCTTTTTTCGATCTCGAGATTCCAACAGACCAGCAAAATACAATGACACACTCTGCCGATCTAGCCACCAAGATGCGTACATCGAGAGCTTCTGAAGGGTCAAAGATTCTCATTACGACTCGGCAATAAGTTTTAAGTATTGTGTAAATCTGGTCTTAAAAGCACAATGCTAAGAATATTATTAGATTCTGCGCATGTGCGGGAACATGACTCTTAAAATTCCGATAAAATTTAGAAATATTTTAAATTTATAATATTGTTTTGAAATATATGATTTGGAATGATTCATAGTAACTCTATGAATAATGGAAAAATAAAGATAAAATTTATTTCAAAAAAAGAAAAATTATAAATTATTTGTCGATCTCGAGATTCGAACAGAAGACAGCAAAATACAATGACACACCCTGCCCATATAGCCACCAAGACTCGTACCTCGCGAGCTTCTGAATGGTCAAAGACTCTTATTACGACTCGGCAATAAGTTTTAAGTATTGTGTAAATCTGGTTTTAAAAGCACAATGCTAAGAATATTAATTGATTCTGCGCATGTGCGGGAACATGACTCCTAAAATTCCGATAAAATTTAGAAATATTTTAAATTTATAATATTGTTTTGAAATATATGATTTGGAATGATTCATAGTAACTCTATGAATAATGGAAAAATAAAGATAAAATTTATTTAAAAAAAAGAAAAATTATAAATTATTTGTCGATCTCGAGATTCGAACAGAAGACAGCAAAATACAATGACACACCATGCCCATAAAGCCACCAAGACGCGTACCTCGGGAGCTTCTGAAGGGTCAAAGATTCTCATTACGACTCGGCAAAAAGTTTTAAGTATTGTGTAAATCTGGTGTTAAAAGCACAATGCTAAGAATATTAATTAATTCTGCGCATGTGCGCGAACTTGACTCTTAAAATTCCGATAAAATATAGAAATATTTTAAATTTATAATATTGTTTTGAAATATATGATTTGGAATGATTCATAGTAACTCTATGAATAATGGAGATATAAAGATAAAATTTATTTAAAAAAAAGAAAAATTATAAAATCTTTGTCGATCTCGAGATTCGAACAGACCAGCAAAATACAATGACACACTCTGCCGATCTAGCCACCAAGACGCGTACCTCGAGAGTTTCTGAATGGTCAAAGACTCTTATTACGACTCGGCAATAAGTTTTAAGTATTGTGTAAATCTGGTTTTAAAAGCACAATGCTAAGAATATTAATTGATTCTGCGCATGTGCGGGAACATGACTCTTAAAATTCCGATAAAATTTAGAAATATTTTAAATTTATAATATTGTTTTGAAATATATGATTTGGAATGATTCATAGTAACTCTATGAATAATGGAAAAATAAAGATAAAATTTATTTAAAAAAAGAAAAATTATAAATTATTTGTCGATCTCGAGATTCGAACAGAAGACAGCAAAATACAATGACACACCCTGCCCATATAGCCAAAAGACTCGTACCTCGAGAGCTTCTGAATGGTCAAAGACTCTTATTACGACTCGGCAATAAGTTTTAAGTATTGTGTAAATCTGGTTTTAAAAGCGCAATGCTAAGAATATTAATTGATTCTGCGCATGTGCGCGAACTTGACTCTTAAAATTCCGATAAAATATAGAAATATTTTAAATTTATAATATTGTTTTGAAATATATGATTTGGAATGATTCATAGTAACTCTATGAATAATGGAGAAATATAGATAAAATTTATTTAAAAAAAAGAAAAATTATAAAATCTTTGTCGATCTAGAGATTCGAACAGAAGACCAGCAAAATACAATGACACACCCTGCCGATCTAGCCACCAAGACGCGTACCTCGGGAGCTTCTGAATGGTCAAAAATTCTCATTACGACTCGGCAAAAAGTTTTAAGTATTGGGTAAATCTGGTTTTAAAAGCACAATGCTAAGAATATTAATAGATTCTGCGCATGTGCTGGAACATGACTCTTAAAATTCCGATAAAATTTAGAAATATTTTAAATTTATAATATTGTTTTGAAATATATGATTTGGAATGATTCATAGTAACTCTATGAATAATGGAAAAATAAAGATAAAATTTATTTAAAAAAAAGAAAAATTATAAATTATTTGTCGATCTCGAGATTCGAACAGAAGACAGCAAAATACAATGACACACCCTGCCGATCTAGCCACCAAGACTCGTACCTCGAGAGCTTCTGAAGGGTCAAAGATTCTCATTACGACTCGGCAATAAGTTTTAAGTATTGTGTAAATCTGGTTTTAAAAGCACAATGCTAAGAATATTAATTGATTATGCGCATGTGCGCGAACTTGACTCCTAAAATTCCGTAAAAATATAGAAATATTTTAAATTTATAATATTGTTTTGAAATATATGATTTGGAATGATTTATAGTAACTCTATGAATAATAGAGAAATAAAGATAAAATTTATTTAAAAAAAAGAAAAATTATAAAATCTTTGTCGATCTCGAGATTCCAACAGACCAGCAAAATACAATGACACACTCTGCCGATCTAGCCACCAAGATGCGTACATCGAGAGCTTCTGAAGGGTCAAAGATTCTCATTACGACTCGGCAATAAGTTTTAAGTATTGTGTAAATCTGGTCTTAAAAGCACAATACTAAGAATATTAATAGATTCTGCGCATGTGCGGGAACTTGACTCTTAAAATTCCGATAAAATATAGAAATATTTTAAATTTATAATATTGTTTTTAAATATATGATTTGGAATGATTCATAGTAACTCTATGAATAATGGAAAAATAAAGATAAAATTTATTTAAAAAAAAGAAAAATTATAAATTATTTGTCGATCTCGAGATTCGAACAGAAGACAGCAAAATACAATGACACACCCTGCCCATATAGCCACCAAGACTCGTACCTCGAGAGCTTCTGAATGGTCAAAGACTCTTATTACGACTCGGCAATAAGTTTTAAGTATTGTGTAAATCTGGTTTTAAAAGCACAATGCTAAGAATATTAATTGATTCTGCGCATGTGCGGGAACATGACTCCTAAAATTCCGATAAAATTTAGAAATATTTTAAATTTATAATATTGTTTTGAAATATATGATTTGGAATGATTCATAAACTCTATGAATAATGGAAAAATAAAGATAAAATTTATTTTAAAAAAAAGAAAAATTATAAATTATTTGTCGATCTCGAGATTCGAACAGAAGACAGCAAAATACAATGACACACCATGCCCATATAGCCACCAAGACGCGTACCTCGGGAGCTTCTGAAGGGTCAAAGATTCTCATTACGACTCGGCAAAAAGTTTTAAGTATTGTGTAAATCTGGTTTTAAAAGCACAATGTTAAGAATATTAATTAATTCTGCGCATGTGCGCGAACTTGACTCTTAAAATTCCGATAAAATATAGAAATATTTTAAATTTATAATATTGTTTTGAAATATATGATTTGGAATGATTCATAGTAACTCTATGAATAATGGAGATATAAAGATAAAATTTATTTAAAAAAAAGAAAAATTATAAAATCTTTGTCGATCTCGAGATTCGAACAGGCCAGCAAAATACAATGACACACTCTGCCGATCTAGCCACCAAGACGCGTACCTCGAGAGTTTCTGAATGGTCAAAGACTCTTATTACGACTCGGCAATAAGTTTTAAGTATTGTGTAAATCTGGTTTTAAAAGCACAATGCTAAGAATATTAATTGATTCTGCGCATGTGCGGGAACATGACTCTTTAAATTCCGATAAAATTTAGAAATATTTTAAATTTATAATATTGTTTTGAAATATATGATTTGGAATGATTCATAGTAACTCTATGAATAATGGAGATATAAAGATAAAATTTATTTAAAAAAAAGAAAAATTATAAATTATTTGTCGATCTCGAGATTCGAACAGAAGACCAGCAAAATACAATGACACACCCTGCCGATCTAGCGACCAAGACTCGTATCTCGAGAGCTTCTGAAGGGTCAAAGATTCTCATTACGACTCGGCAATAAGTTTTAAGTATTGTGTAAATCTGGTTTTAAAAGCACAATGCTAAGAATATTAATTGATTATGCGCATGTGCGCGAACTTGACTCTTAAAATTCCGTAAAAATATAGAAATATTTTAAATTTATAATATTGTTTTGAAATATATGATTTGGAATGATTCATAGTAACTCTATGAATAATAGAGAAATAAAGATAAAATTTATTTAAAAAAAAGAAAAATTATAAAATCTTTGTCGATCTCGAGATTCGAACAGAAAAGCAAAATACAATGACACTCTCTGCCGATCTAGCCACCAAGACGCGTACCTCGAGAGCTTCTGAAGGGTCAAAGATTCTCATTACGACTCGGCAATAAGTTTTAAGTATTGTGTAAATCTGGTCTTAAAAGCCCAATGCTAAGAATATTAATAGATTCTGCGCATGTGCGCGAACTTGACTCTTAAAATTCCGATAAATTTTAGAAATATTTTAAATTTATAATATTGTTTTGAAATATATGATTTGGAATGATTCATAGTAACTCTATGAATAATGGAAAAATAAAGATAAAATTTATTTAAAAAAAAGAAAAATTATAAAATCTTTGTCGATCTCGAGATTCGAACAGAAAAGCAAAATACAATGACACTCTCTGCCGATCTAGCCACCAAGACGCGTACCTCGAGAGCTTCTGAAGGGTCAAAGATTCTCATTACGACTCGGCAATAAGTTTTAAGTATTGTGTAAATCTGGTCTTAAAAGCCCAATGCTAAGAATATTAATAGATTCTGCGCATGTGCGCGAACTTGACTCTTAAAATTCCGATAAATTTTAGAAATATTTTAAATTTATAATATTGTTTTGAAATATATGATTTGGAATGATTCATAGTAACTCTATGAATAATGGAAAAATAAAGATAAAATTTATTTAAAAAAAAGAAAAATTATAAATTATTTGTCGATCTCGAGATTCGAACAGAAGACAGCAAAATACAATGACACAACCTGCTGATCAAGCCACCAAGACTCGTACCTCGAGAGCTTCTGAAGGGTCAAAGATTCTCATTACGACTCGGCAATAAGTTTTAAGTATTGTGTAAATCTGGTTTTAAAAGCTCAATGCTAAGAATATTAATTGATTCTGCGCATGTGCGCGAAATTGACTCTTAAAATTCCGATAAAATATAGAAATATTTTTAATTTATAATATTGTTTTGAAATATATGATGCCATCAAAAACATAACTTGTAAAAAAAACCAAGTCTCGCAGCTCATTTCTTCTATCGTAAAAAGTTGTGAGATCCATGTAATACCAATTCGGTCAATTTATTCAGTCCCTACTTAAGGGTCCTTCTGTCTTAAGTTATTACGTAATTAGCTAACTTAACAACATCGTATAGTAACCATATCAATATTAAAAATCTTTTATGGTTAAAATAAATAGATTGACTTGGCAATCGCACCAAACAATCTAATTTAATATAATATGTTAATGTAATCTAATTTAATGTATAGATACATTGTGATTTCATGCGATGGGGTCTCATCCCGAAGTTCACCGAGAAGCCAAGTCAATCTATGCGATGCGATTTATGTATCTATACATTAAATTAGATTACATTAACATATTATATTAAATTAGATTGTTTGGTGCGATTGCCAAGTCAATCTATTTATTTTAACCATAAAAGATTTTTAATATTGATATGGTTACTATACGATGTTGTTAAGTTAGCTAATTACGTAATAACTTAAGACAGAAGGACCCTTAAGTAGGGACTGAATAAATTGACCGACTTGGTATTACATGGATCTCACAACTTTTTACGATAGAAGAAATGAGCTGCGAGACTTGGTTTTTTTTACAAGTTATGTTTTTGATGGCATCTCATTTCTTTTTGTAGATAGTCCTTTTCTTATTTTTGTATGTAGTCTTCCTCTTTTTCTTTTCCGGTACTACTTCTTGAGATTCAGCTACAGTTTCTCTCAAAGCCCAGTCCCTGTCTCTATGGGTTTTTCTCGTAAGCTTTGATGTTACAATTTTTGATAAGTCTGGACGGTAAAAGCTTCTTAGTCTGTTGTATTCACAAATTGAGGATTCCTGCGCTTTAATACTTCCAAAGTCGACATTTATTAGATAGATTAGATAGATGCCACGTAAGCTTGACCGGATGTGAATGCTGCAGAACCGATATCCATCAGTGTATTATTTAGACTTAGGCCCTGACTTTTGTGTATAGTTATAGCATAGGCTATACATATGGGAAACTGTTCGCGATGAACATAAATTCTATTAATAATTTCAAATTTAGTTTTGACCGGACTAAGCTCGTAAACATGTTCTTTATTAAATGTAATGTACATTTTCTTAATTATTTTTTGCATTTTCCGGATCAACCTTTACTCTTTGCACTATACCGATAGAACCATTAACTAAACCAAGACTCACGTCAATATTTCGCCTTAACATGACTTTTGCTCCTATTTTTATAATTATGTTCTCTTCCAGGCCTGCAGTCATAGAATCATCGTCTTCATACTTTTTATGCATTCATGAGCTCTTTTTGTTAGGTATCTGAAGAAATTTATGCTATCTACAGCTGTAAGTTTTATTTTGGGATGTGGAAGAGATTTAAGCATTGCAATATTTAATTGTTGACACAAGTTTTTTGTAGATAATAAGCAAACGGTATTATCAGGAAGTTTCGAGATGTGTTCAATTATTTCAATTAATCTGTTTTCATTTGAATTGGATTTGAGAGTTATTAATCTAGTCGAGAGTAGGTAGCGGTCTTTTTGTGTATTCACACCTAATCTTATTCTATTTAGCATTTCAACAAAGTCAGAATCATTGAGCTGTCGCATGTTAATTGTAAGTTCATCGTATATGAACAGTTCAGTCCACAGAATCGGTACACTGAGGGAACCTAACAACTTGTTAGTTTCAGCAGTTGATAGTTTTTCAAAAGGTGATTTTTCTCTTACCGGCGGAAGCTGTAAGAGATCTCCGAAAACTACAAGATGTTTTTTTTCCAAACCACCCTTTCTGATCGTCTCTTGTGTCGAATATTTCAGATACGCTTAAATGAATATATGATATATGTTAAAGTAACATTGGATATCATCGACACTTCGTCTATGATAAACAACACTACTACTTTCAAATCTGATCTCAGAACTTGGAGCACTTCATCAGAAAGTGGTTTGTACTTCGGTGTTGCTTGTGTTCTAGAGGCAGCTGCAATAGTCTATGTATAGTCAATCTATTCTATGTATAGTCAGCTATTCCTGTTGGAGCACTAACTGCCACTTTTTTTGTTTAAATGCGTCTTAACCTAAATTTTCAGAGTTTTTATTAAAAAGCACTTTCCAGTGCCACCAGTTCCACTCACAAAACAGCGTAAAACGTCAGCATTATTATCAGTTGTGTCCATTTTATTTGTGATCATATATATGACTCTTTTTTGATCGACATTAAGTTTTGAGATCACACTTTGAAGATCAGTTTGCTCTTCTACCAGATTGATTCTCTGAAAGTCATCCATTGCGTTTGCAGCTTCCACAGCTTCAAATTGACTTATTTCAAATTAGATATTGTTACAAACCTGTAATTTTGAGATTTAATTAATTTTTCCCAGCGAGAATAGTGTCATCATACGAAAGACCGTTTTATAGTAATCTGTTGCCAGAGCTTGGTGACAAACTTGGCGACCATTTGGCGACTTGGCGACGAATTTGCCGACAAAATGGATAATGCTCGAAACTTCGAGAAATTTATTGATACGTCCATTATTACATGGATATTTTAGTTTTTCCTTGATTTATACACTAAACACTAATTGTATTCTAAATTTGAAGCTTCTATGTCTGCTAGAAGTGCCTTAGAGTTTTGATGATCTGTCAGTCAGTCAGTCAGTCAGTCAGTCAGTGACAAAATTCACAAACTTTGACTAGTTATAATTCTTAAACTACTGGTTCAAATTTAATGAAATTTGAAATATACCGTGTTTATATAATGCCTGCTTGGTTACTGAAAATTCATGCTTCTAGTATTATCCACAACGAAGTTATAGAGGTTCAAAAATGGCCTGAACTGCTTCGAGAAAAGGATAGTACGGCAGTGCCGCTTGTTTTTGCTCGACTTGGCGGGGGCACTGCCGTGCCCCCAGATTTGGAATGATTCATAGTAACTCTATGAATAATGGAAAAATAAAGATAAAATAAATTTTAAAAAAAGAAAAATTATAAAATCTTTGTCGATCTCGAGATTCGAACAGAAGACCAGCAAAATACAATGACACACCCTGCCGATCTAGCCACCAAGACGCGTACCTCGAGAGCTTCTAAAGGGTCAAAGATTCTCATTACGACTCGGCAATAAGTTTTAAGTATTGTGTAAATCTGGTTTTAAAAGCACAATGCTAAGAATATTAATAGATTCTGCGCATGTGCTGGAACATGACTCTTAAAATTCCGATAAAATTTAGAAATATTTTAAATTTATAAAATTGTTTTGAAATATATGATTTGGAATGATTCATAGTAACTCTATGAATAATGGAAAAATAAAGATAAAATTTATTTAAAAAAAAGAAAAATTATAAAATCTTTGTCGATCTCGAGATTCGAACAGAAAAGCAAAATACAATGACACTCTCTGCCGATCTAGCCACCACGACGCGTACCTCGAGAGCTTCTGAAGGGTCAAAGATTCTCATTACGACTCGGCCAAAAGTTTTAAGTATTGTGTAAATCTGGTTTTAAAAGCACAATGCTAAGAATATTAATAGATTCTGCGCATGTGCTGGAACATGACTCTTAAAATTCCGATAAAATTTAGAAATATTTTAAATTTATAAAATTGTTTTGAAATATATAATTTGGAATGATTCATAGTAACTCTATGAATAATGGAAAAATAAAGATAAAATTTATTTAAAAAAAAGAAAAATTATAAATTATTTGTCGATCTCGAGATTCGAACAGAAGACAGCAAAATACAATGACACACCCTGCCCATATAGCCACCAAGACTCGTACCTCGAGAGCTTCTGAAGGGTCAAAGATTCTCATTACGACTCGGCAATAAGTTTTAAGTATTGTGTAAATCTGGTCTTAAAAGCACAATGCTAAGAATATTAATAGATTCTGCGCATGTGCGCGAACTTGACTCTTAAAATTCCGATAAAATATAGAAATATTTTATATTTATAATATTGTTTTGAAATATATGATTTGGAATGATTCATAGTAACTCTATGAATAATGGAGAAATATAGATAAAATTTATTTAAAAAAAAGAGAAATTATAAAATCTTTGTCGATCTCGAGATTCGAACAGAAGACCAGCAAAATACAATGACACGCCCTGCCGATCTAGCCACCAAGACGCGTACCTCGGGAGCTTCTGAATGGTCAAAGATTCTCATTACGACTCGGCAAAAAGTTTTAAGTATTGTGTAAATCTGGTTTTAAAAGCACAATGCTAAGAATATTAATAGATTCTGCGCATGTGCTGGAACATGACTCTTAAAATTCCGATAAAATTTAGAAATATTTTAAATTTATAATATTGTTTTGAAATATATGATTTGGAATGATTCATAGTAACTCTATGAATAATGGAAAAATAAAGATAAAATTTATTTAAAAAAAAGAAAAATTATAAATTATTTGTCGATCTCGAGATTCGAACAGAAGACAGCAAAATACAATGACACACCCTGCCGATCTAGCCACCAAGACTCGTACCTCGAGAGCTTCTGAAGGGTCAAAGATTCTCATTACGACTCGGCAATAAGTTTTAAGTATTGTGTAAATCTAGTTTTAAAAGCACAATGCTAAGAATATTAATTAATTCTGCGGATGTGCGGGAACATGACTCTTAAAATTCCGATAAAATATAGAAATATTTTATATTTATAATATTGTTTTGAAATATATGATTTGGAATGATTCATAGTAACTCTATGAATAATAGAGAAATAAAGATAAAATTTATTTAAAAAAAAGAAAAATTATAAAATCTTTATCGATTTCGAGATTCGAACAGACCAGCAAAATACAATGACACACTCTGCCGATCTAGCCACCAAGATGCGTACATCGAGAGCTTCTGAAGGGTCAAAGATTCTCATTACGACTCGGCAATAAGTTTTAAGTATTGTGTAAATCTGGTCTTAAAAGCACAATGCTTAGAATATTAATAGATTCTGCGCATGTGCTGGAACATGACTCTTAAAATTCCGATAAAATATAGAAATATTTTAAATTTATAATATTGTTTTGAAATATATGATTTGGAATGATTCATAGTAACTCTATGAATAATGGAAAAATAAAGATAAAATTTATTTCAAAAAAAGAAAAATTATAAATTATTTGTCGATCTCGAGATTCGAACAGAAGACAGCAAAATACAATGACACACCCTGCCCATATAGCCACCAAGACTCGTACCTCGCGAGCTTCTGAATGGTCAAAGACTCTTATTACGACTCGGCAATAAGTTTTAAGTATTGTGTAAATCTGGTTTTAAAAGCACAATGCTAAGAATATTAATTGATTCTGCGCATGTGCGGGAACATGACTCCTAAAATTCCGATAAAATTTAGAAATATTTTAAATTTATAATATTGTTTTGAAATATATGATTTGGAATGATTCATAGTAACTCTATGAATAATGGAAAAATAAAGATAAAATTTATTTAAAAAAAAGAAAAATTATAAATTATTTGTCGATCTCGAGATTCGAACAGAAGACAGCAAAATACAATGACACACCATGCCCATAAAGCCACCAAGACGCGTACCTCGGGAGCTTCTGAAGGGTCAAAGATTCTCATTACGACTCGGCAAAAAGTTTTAAGTATTGTGTAAATCTGGTTTTAAAAGCACAATGCTAAGAATATTAATTAATTCTGCGCATGTGCGCGAACTTGACTCTTAAAATTCCGATAAAATATAGAAATATTTTAAATTTATAATATTGTTTTGAAATATATGATTTGGAATGATTCATAGTAACTCTATGAATAATGGAGATATAAAGATAAAATTTATTTAAAAAAAAGAAAAATTATAAAATCTTTGTCGATCTCGAGATTCGAACAGACCAGCAAAATACAATGACACACTCTGCCGATCTAGCCACCAAGACGCGTACCTCGAGAGTTTCTGAATGGTCAAAGACTCTTATTACGACTCGGCAATAAGTTTTAAGTATTGTGTAAATCTGGTTTTAAAAGCACAATGCTAAGAATATTAATTGATTCTGCGCATGTGCGGGAACATGACTCTTAAAATTCCGATAAAATTTAGAAATATTTTAAATTTATAATATTGTTTTGAAATATATGATTTGGAATGATTCATAGTAACTCTATGAATAATGGAAAAATAAAGATAAAATTTATTTAAAAAAAGAAAAATTATAAATTATTTGTCGATCTCGAGATTCGAACAGAAGACAGCAAAATACAATGACACACCCTGCCCATATAGCCAAAAGACTCGTACCTCGAGAGCTTCTGAATGGTCAAAGACTCTTATTACGACTCGGCAATAAGTTTTAAGTATTGTGTAAATCTGGTTTTAAAAGCGCAATGCTAAGAATATTAATTGATTCTGCGCATGTGCGCGAACTTGACTCTTAAAATTCCGATAAAATATAGAAATATTTTAAATTTATAATATTGTTTTGAAATATATGATTTGGAATGATTCATAGTAACTCTATGAATAATGGAGAAATATAGATAAAATTTATTTAAAAAAAAGAAAAATTATAAAATCTTTGTCGATCTAGAGATTCGAACAGAAGACCAGCAAAATACAATGACACACCCTGCCGATCTAGCCACCAAGACGCGTACCTCGGGAGCTTCTGAATGGTCAAAAATTCTCATTACGACTCGGCAAAAAGTTTTAAGTATTGTGTAAATCTGGTTTTAAAAGCACAATGCTAAGAATATTAATAGATTCTGCGCATGTGCTGGAACATGACTCTTAAAATTCCGATAAAATTTAGAAATATTTTAAATTTATAATATTGTTTTGAAATATATGATTTGGAATGATTCATAGTAACTCTATGAATAATGGAAAAATAAAGATAAAATTTATTTAAAAAAAAGAAAAATTATAAATTATTTGTCGATCTCGAGATTCGAACAGAAGACAGCAAAATACAATGACACACCCTGCCGATCTAGCCACCAAGACTCGTACCTCGAGAGCTTCTGAAGGGTCAAAGATTCTCATTACGACTCGGCAATAAGTTTTAAGTATTGTGTAAATCTGGTTTTAAAAGCACAATGCTAAGAATATTAATTGATTATGCGCATGTGCGCGAACTTGACTCCTAAAATTCCGTAAAAATATAGAAATATTTTAAATTTATAATATTGTTTTGAAATATATGATTTGGAATGATTTATAGTAACTCTATGAATAATAGAGAAATAAAGATAAAATTTATTTAAAAAAAAGAAAAATTATAAAATCTTTGTCGATCTCGAGATTCCAACAGACCAGCAAAATACAATGACACACTCTGCCGATCTAGCCACCAAGATGCGTACATCGAGAGCTTCTGAAGGGTCAAAGATTCTCATTACGACTCGGCAATAAGTTTTAAGTATTGTGTAAATCTGGTCTTAAAAGCACAATACTAAGAATATTAATAGATTCTGCGCATGTGCGGGAACTTGACTCTTAAAATTCCGATAAAATATAGAAATATTTTAAATTTATAATATTGTTTTTAAATATATGATTTGGAATGATTCATAGTAACTCTATGAATAATGGAAAAATAAAGATAAAATTTATTTAAAAAAAAGAAAAATTATAAATTATTTGTCGATCTCGAGATTCGAACAGAAGACAGCAAAATACAATGACACACCCTGCCCATATAGCCACCAAGACTCGTACCTCGAGAGCTTCTGAATGGTCAAAGACTCTTATTACGACTCGGCAATAAGTTTTAAGTATTGTGTAAATCTGGTTTTAAAAGCACAATGCTAAGAATATTAATTGATTCTGCGCATGTGCGTCAACATGACTCCTAAAATTCCGATAAAATTTAGAAATATTTTAAATTTATAATATTGTTTTGAAATATATGATTTGGAATGATTCATAAACTCTATGAATAATGGAAAAATAAAGATAAAATTTATTTTAAAAAAAAGAAAAATTATAAATTATTTGTCGATCTCGAGATTCGAACAGAAGACAGCAAAATACAATGACACACCATGCCCATATAGCCACCAAGACGCGTACCTCGGGAGCTTCTGAAGGGTCAAAGATTCTCATTACGACTCGGCAAAAAGTTTTAAGTATTGTGTAAATCTGGTTTTAAAAGCACAATGTTAAGAATATTAATTAATTCTGCGCATGTGCGCGAACTTGACTCTTAAAATTCCGATAAAATATAGAAATATTTTAAATTTATAATATTGTTTTGAAATATATGATTTGGAATGATTCATAGTAACTCTATGAATAATGGAGATATAAAGATAAAATTTATTTAAAAAAAAGAAAAATTATAAAATCTTTGTCGATCTCGAGATTCGAACAGGCCAGCAAAATACAATGACACACTCTGCCGATCTAGCCACCAAGACGCGTACCTCGAGAGTTTCTGAATGGTCAAAGACTCTTATTACGACTCGGCAATAAGTTTTAAGTATTGTGTAAATCTGGTTTTAAAAGCACAATGCTAAGAATATTAATTGATTCTGCGCATGTGCGGGAACATGACTCTTTAAATTCCGATAAAATTTAGAAATATTTTAAATTTATAATATTGTTTTGAAATATATGATTTGGAATGATTCATAGTAACTCTATGAATAATGGAAAAATAAAGATAAAATTTATTTAAAAAAAAGAAAAATTATAAATTATTTGTCGATCTCGAGATTCGAACAGAAGACAGCAAAATACAATGACACACCCTGCCCATATAGCCACCAAGACTCGTACCTGGAGAGCTTCTGAATGGTCAAAGACTCTTATTACGACCCGGCAAATAGTTTTAAGTATTGTGTAAATCTGGTTTTAAAAGCACAATGCTAAGAATATTAATAGATTCTGCGCATGTGCTGGAACATGACTCTTAAAATTCCGATAAAATTTAGAAATATTTTAAATTTATAATATTGTTTTGAAATATATGATTTGGAATGATTCATAGTAACTCTATGAATAATGGAAAAATAAAGATAAAATTTATTTAAAAAAAAGAAAAATTATAAATTATTTGTCGATCTCGAGATTCGAACAGAAGACAGCAAAATACAATGACACACCCTGCCGATCTAGCCACCAAGACTCGTACCTCGAGAGCTTCTGAAGGGTCAAAGATTCTCATTACGACTCGGCAATAAGTTTTAAGTATTGTGTAAATCTGGTTTTAACCCATCGAGCGCCGGCTGTCTAGCTTAAGATTGCTCTTAAAACGGCGGCAGTCAAAATAATGGATGAACACAATTTACTAGAAAAGAAATTGGCAGAACGTTCGTAAACCGGCCTGGTATGTTTTTACTTTCCCCCGACCATTAACAGCAGGGTGTAAACTTTCCCGCGTCTCGACTATCACGTCGCCCTAAACACCGGGGATTTTGAATAGTACTGACCGATTAATCAAGTAATAAATCTGTCAACGCAGGGCAATTGCCATGCGGTTTTTCAACTCAGAATTTGGTTTTCGCTCTGAAGACTAAGAACTTCTCTTTTAATCTGCAATATTTGCAAAAAATAGAATTTGTTCAAAAATAAATTCCGCATAAATTCAAAAATAAATAAAAAATTCCGCAATATGATTTTATAATTTTTTTTAAGTAATAGAAAAATTTGTTTAATAAATGATTTAGAGGAATTACCATTTATCAAATTGCATTACGAATATAATATATTCTTTTTACTGACATTCAGAGAATTTTACTTAAGTTTCATCTTATTTTTAGTTTTAAGCATTTTACTCGTATATTTGGTATACGAAAAGAAAATAGCATTGCATATTATATATATATATATATATATATATATATATATATATATATATATATATATATATATATATATATATATAATATTGTTTTCTGATTAAAACAGATTGTAAAAAATTTATTTTTAATGATTTAATAATACGTAATAGTAAAAATACTACGTTCATTTCGGAAAATATAATCTGTTATTGAAAATTTTTAAATAAAAATTTGCATGATTTTTTTTTGTTTTAGATTTTTGTTTCCTATTCCATTCTTTTATTATTTTCAGAACTTAAAAAAATCTTTGGTCAATATATAGTAGGTGAATATTTTATTGATAATATGTTTATGAAAATATTATTAACTTGAATATTTTTGACATATTATCTTATTTTGAAATAATTAAAGCAATAAGGTAAGATGATACGTTTTTAAAGATAATTTTCATGCTGAAATATGAAAACTTATTAATGCATCCATTTACTCACGAGGTTTATATCTGATAAAAATTATCATTTCATTCATATTTTTAGTAGGTGAATATTTTGAATGACAATTTCTTATATCATTCCTAATCTTGTCACAAATCTTGATAAAAAGGACTCAAAGTCAGAGCAAAAATAATTTCCTAAATCCATGCATTTCTCTGCCGCCAAATATTGGAAAGAAACCTTTCCTTCATTTAACTCCATCAATGAACTCAAAATTTAAATTGTACCCATTTTATTAAGTTACAACATTATGATTTTTTGTGAAAATTCGTAAATTATGAAATCTCGCAGATAAAAATGAGACTTAGCTGCATATATCGAATAATTAAGAATTACCCCTTTCAGACCGGTACTTCCATGCTCTTCATGTCTGAACAATTCAAACGAATTTCATTGGCAACATTTATAATATATTTCACTTCATGTGAATTTCAAAAAACGGATGCACAATAAAATAAAAGAAAAACAATCTAGAGTAGGTAATCATAACTTCAGCGAAGTTTAAAAACCCGTGAGTGAAAAATAAGGTTTTTATTTCATTTCAACAATAAAAGTACTTGCTATAAATTTTGGCACATTAATTAAAATAAAACAAATTATAGATATTAATGAATCTGTAATAGTTTTGAAAGTTTGTGGAGGAAGGACAGAGTTCTTCATTTAAAGGATCTTATCCTCCGGTCACAAAAATTGGATGGAAGAAAAGTGGCTTAACAATGACATTACATATTAAGAAGATTGCGCTAAATCAGAAATAGTATATATAAGTTATTTTATATATATAAGAAAAATAGAGAGAAGCGTGAATTTTAACGTCATAGAATTAATTAGCAAAGACTGGGTCGGAGAATCATGTTGGTGTGGTAAAGCAACAAGTTATTGGTGGTCTAGTCACAGATGACTCATTGGGGTCACATGATGTTAAAATCTTATCATCTGTAACTATTTTTTATCAAAGCAAAAGGTAAGATTCACACATAGCTTTTAAAAAATTCAAAAGCTAATATTTTCGTAAATTATTAATTTTTAAAGCATGACAAAAATTTTAATTAGAATTTTCCCGGGGTAATTCAAAGAAAAAAAAAATTAATTATTTTGAAATTTGTATATCAATTTATCGAATTTATGTATATTTTACATCAGTATATTTCATTATGAAAGGAAAGAAATGATGGAAGTGAAATTAAATTGTCTTTATTGTTGCTTCTATTGTTGATATCAAGATATGATTCAACTTATTCTTTAATGTTGAGTATGTTTCAGTGGTATGCTTTTGTTAAAAAAATTGTTATACTTTAGATAAAGTTCAAGAGCAAAATCAAGCTTTGGTGAAAAAATTTTAGCTCATTTTTAAAAATTGCTATTAGGACCGGCCTTAGGAGGTGCATTAGAAATAAATTTCCTAAAGGAAGCAATTTTTCTATTGGAAACAATCTTTACTAGTGTCTGATCAATAGCCAAATTTCAACCAAAATATAAACCAATTTAGTAATAAAATCCATTTGCATTATATTAGTGAACAGAGAAATCGATTTTTTTTATTTTACTTGTTAGTTATTAATTATTATTAAATATATTAAGAAGTACGTCTTTAAATGTTCTATGAAAAAACTTTAATAAATATGAAAATCAAAAATGATAGAGCACACAATTTTTTGAACCAAAATTTGAACTTGAATAAAGAGCAAAACTTTAAAACTTTTTTCATAGATTATTGCCATAATAACGACGTTAATTTTATAAAAAGAACAGTGCTTTCAAGAGTGATGAATAAATCTTTTGAATCCAAGACTCATAAATTTCAAGAATGGTAAAGATTAAAAGAAATACTCGTAACATCCTTCAAGAATTCTTTCGTGTCTTGCTGAATGCCTAGCAAGGGAAAATATCCTCCCTTTCAATGCAAAATTAGTACTTCTATTGTACAATTTGCCTGGAGCATGGTTTATATAACCCATTTTGAGACACAAATGTTTCTTCAATAGGCTATTGTCGCCAGATATAACGCTTCTCTTTGTAACGTAACTCGGGTAACTGTTAGCACTAAACCTACCGACATCTTACTGCTTGATTTGATCGTAAAACTTCTATTAACAATACGGACAAGCCTAAAAACTACTTTCACATAGAGAAACACTTGCACTTTCTTACGGAATACTAACAATTGAACAGAACCGAAATCCATAGAAATAATAATAATAAAAAAAAAATATTCTTCAGATAATCTGTGAGAAGTTTCTCTTAAAACACATTGCACAGTAAAACGATAAATGAACCATGGTGGTAATAAAACAGAATATTATGCATTTACACCACATCGGTCCAACTCTTCGACATTGTTCCAAGCAAATAGGAATGGTTCCATTATGTCTTCATTGAGAGTAGACAGTAGATAGTAAAAATGTTGCTGACTGTTATCAATTGACGGGTTGCATATTCTCTACAAAATGTCATCCAAGAAATCTGAAAAATCGAAGCAGCATTAAAAAAAAATCCTTTTAGATGAGGGGAAGGGGCTCTCTAAATAAATCCTTTATCACTTTTTATTGCCTCTGCTTTCTTATTGGCCACATGTTCAAATTCTAATTTCTCATTGGTATTTTCTTCATAACAGCTTGACTTATATAGGCATTCACCAGGATTCTTATTCTTAGATTTTAAATCCAAAGGCTCTTAAGTTTTGCTGGCTATAGTTTTCTGTTTGAAAGGTCTAGCAACTCGAGGGAAGTGCACTGCGCAGGGAACTTGAGTAGACCTAATTAATATTTATTTAATTAAATAAATGTTGATTGCTTTAATGAAAGATTTTATCATCCAGTTTCTTTAATATGTTATTGAAATTTGCAATTGAATTCCTGCAGTCAAAGTAATTAATATTATATTTATGAGAAAATTGATGAGCTTAATATGGATTCAAATTCTGACTATTCTGACTGTGATGAATTAATGTTATCGTCTGAAGATGAATACTCTGAAAGTGAATCTGACGATGATACTTTAAATGCGGCTCGCTGTTGGTGTCCTATTGACTTGCAAGCACTTTCACCTGCTCCTCCCAAATTTTCAATTTACTTCGACTCCTGGTATCAGTTCAGCGGCAAAAAATTTCCTTGGGGACTCAGATGATCCGATGATGTTTTTCAGCATATTTTTTGATAATGCAGTGATGAGTTTCATTATGGAAGAAACAAATAGATACGCCGAAGACTTTTTCAACAAAACCGATTTGACACCATCATCGAGAGCATTAAATTGGAAAAATACGGATATAAAAGAGTTACATCTATTTTTTGGTTTACTTTTACTTCAAGGAATAATGCCAAAATCTGTGGAAGCAACGTACTGGAGCATAAGACCCATTTTAAACACTCCTTTCTTTGGACAAATCATGAGTGAGAAAAGATTCAGTTTGCTAATGAAATTTCTTCATTTTGAGAATTCAGATGAATTCAATAAAAATACGCATCCAAATGCAAAGTTAAGAAAAATTTTTGATATCCATAACATGCTGGTTGAGAGATTTAAATCTGCTTATACACCCAATCAATCTGTAACAATAGACGAGTCTTTGCTTGCTTTCAAGGGTTTACTTGCATGGAAGCAATACATTCCAACTAAAAGAGCTAGATTCGGAATTAAATTTTTCCAACTCTGTGAATCAGAAAGCGGTTACATTTGGAATTCTATTATCTATACCGGTAAAGGAACCCTTTTCATGGAAGAATACGAACAATTTGGATTATCTACAAAATGTGTACTGACTTTAATCCATGAACTTAAAAATAAAGGATATCAGCTAACAACAGACAATTTTTATACTTCTCCGGAAGTGGCCGAAATTCTTCTTCAATATAAAACTGATTTGATAGGAACTGTTAGAGGAAACAGAAAAGGGTTACCGGTGGAATTTAAGAACACAAAATTGAAAACGTATGAATTGAGAGCATTTCAAAAGGGAAAAATTATGGTACTACAGTGGAAAGACAAGAAGGTTCTAACAATGCTAAGTACCATTCATAATGCTGCATTAGTTAGTGTTGAATCAAAAATATCCACTACAACCAAACAAAAGCCTAAGGTGGTAGTCGATTATAATAGATCTATGGGAGGAGTTGATAAGTCGGATCAGTGCTTAGCATACTATTCTTCACCCAGAAGCCGACAAAGGAAATATTACAAAAAAATATTTCGACATCTACTTGACCAGGCTGTGTGGAATGCTTTTCTGCTTTATAAAAGAAATGGAGGAAGTGTAAATCATCTGGAATTTAGAATGCGATTGATAGAGAGATTATGTGAGGAAGGAAGAGGATTACCATCGTCTAAAGTCCCAAAGAGTATTGAAAATGTGGGAAGATTGACGGGCAGACATTTTCCGTCTTTATTTGCTCCAACAGAAAACAAAAAATACTCTGCTAGGAGATGTGTCGTGTGTTGCTCAAAAACAAATGCAAATGGTAAAAGAGTGAGAAGAGAAACACGTTTTGAATGTGTAATCTGCAAAGTGGGTTTATGCGCTGCTCCATGTTTTGAGATATATCACACTCAATCTGTTTTTTAAATTTCCTTACATGTAATTGCAGTGGATGAAATATTGTAAAACTTGCTCATGATCACATTTATCTTTCAAATATTGAATTATGCCTTTTTATAAATTTCATCTAAAAATTTTGCTGTATTTTAAGTTCGTATTTTTTCTTCAGTATTTATAGCTTCATGTTAATATTCTCACTTTTAAGAATTCTGTAATGATACGTGGAATTTGGCAGTTATTTTCTAATTTTGTCACTTTTCAAAGAAAGTATACAAACTATTTCTGATGAAAAACTTTTAATAATCGCTTAATTATTTTTTTAAAAATATTTCTAGTAAAAAATAAACAGATTTTATTCAGTACTGTTTGTGTTATATTTATTAATCTTAGAAATTTTATTATATTTAAAATTTCTTCTAGAAGACATTTTAAAATATTTATATTCTACAGATTATCAGCAGCTTTGTTGCAGATATATATAAAAAAATGTGTCAGCTGTTAGGTAGTAACTTTTATTTATAATTGCATTCATTTACTTTCATTTTTAAGTTTGCATGTAAATCAGTATTCATTATTAAGTTCAAAATCCACAGCCTTGGGATACGTTCAAACAGCTAAAAATCGTATCAGCCTTTAAATGCATTTGTTTAATTTCATTAAATAGCTAATACTGTTTTAATGCAAAGCAATAATTATAATCACACAGATACAATTTATTCTTTCCATTTTTCAAAGCAATATCTATTAAATTCACTCATCATCGAATTTTGTTGAATATAAATAAATATTTCTATAATAGTTCCCCATTTATTAAATATATTTTCTTTCTTTCATATAATAAACTTTTTTTAATAGTCCTTATTATTTCTATGTTATTTTTTTTTTTTTCATTTATACTTTTCGCAGCCCGTCACAAGACACAAAACTTCTTCCCATTTCAATGTGGTTTTTTTATAGAGATTTTAAATATATATTTATAATATAATTATATATTTTAAAAATATAATTTCTAATTGTTTTTTTTAAATATTTATAAAAGAAACGTTTTTTCCCTTCCCGAGCCCCTTTCCCGAAAAAAAGACAAATATGATTTGCAAAAAGCAGTAAACAGCGCTTGTATTAAAATAGTGAAATAAAAAATAATATTAAGCAGTAAAAAGAATAATAGTAACAACATTTATTAAGATACTTTAAATAAAAACGTTTATAAAAATAATTAAAAACACTTTTACTATAGTTCACTCTAAACTATAAAAAATAAATATATAATTAGATCCAAAAGTTTCCAAATGTGCCTTTCATTACGTATTAAATACTTCGCCAAAATCTATATACAAAGCCTAAGCAATAATTAAAATTACATTTATAAATAAATATTTGTCTCGATTAATAAGTGGAATGAAAATAAATTTTAAAAAATTATATAAGGATTTTTTTTATATTTTACTGCGTTTTAAAAAATGTATTATTAAAAGTTCAAACGTATTTTTTTAATATTTCATCAACCAAGTACTGAAAATTCAAATCTGTTTTTGCGAGCTAATCACAGTCATTAACTGTTATACATGATTATGACATGTAAATATGAGGGATTCCCTACCTTTAATAAGTATGATAGTTTTCACCTGTATATTAAATTTGCTGTGAAATAATGAAATATTCAAATCAATAATGAAGTATACAGCTCATATCACCAATCGATCCTGCAATCGTGAATTCTTGCGAAGAACGTTATTTCCACTTCTCGTGAGTTCATTCCCCTAATTGGAGGGACCACCCAAATTCTAACTGTCAGCGAAAACCACAAAATGACCTTAACAAGCAGATGACCCACCTCGTTTATTGCCTTTAAGGGGGAAAGCATTGACGACTTTCTACGTTGGAGCCGGGATTCAAACAGTTTGCGGAAAGCAACTTCCTACGTTCCAGCCGGGATTCGAACGACACGTTGGAGCGACTTCCTACGTTCCAGCCGGGATTCGAAAGATACGTTGGAGCGACTTTCTACGTTCCAGCCGGTTGAAGAGTTAAAAGCACAATGCTAAGAATATTAATTAATTCTGCGCATGTGCGCGAACTTGACTCTTAAAATTCCGTAAAAATATAGAAATATTTTATATTTATCATATTGTTTTGAAATATATGATTTGGAATGATTCATAGTAACTCTATGAATAATGGAGATATAAAGATAAAATTTATTTAAAAAAAAGAAAAATTATAAAATCTTTATCGATCTCGAGATTCGAACAGACCAGCAAAATACAATGACACACTCTGCCGATCTAGCCACCAAGATGCGTACATAGAGAGCTTCTGAAGGGTCAAAGATTCTCATTACGACTCGGCAATAAGTTTTAACTATTGTGTAAATCTGGTCTTAAAAGCACAATGCTAAGAATATTAATAGATTCTGCGCATGTGCGGGAACTTGACTCTTAAAATTCCGATAAAATATAGAAATATTTTAAATTTATAATATTGTTTTGAAATATATGATTTGGAATGATTCATAGTAACTCTATGAATAATGGAAAATAAAGATAAAATTTATTTAAAAAAAAAGAAAAATTATAAATTATTTGTCGATCTCGAGATTCGAACAGAAGACAGCAAAATACAATGACACACCCTGCCCATATAGCCACCAAGACTCGTACCTCGAGAGCTTCTGAATGGTCAAAGACTCTTATTACGACTCGGCAATAAGTTTTAAGTATTGTGTAAATCTGGTTTTAAAAGCACAATGCTAAGAATATTAATTGATTCTGCGCATGTGCGGGAACATGACTCTTAAAATTTCGATAAAATTTAGAAATATTTTAAATTTATAATATTGTTTTGAAATATATGATTTGGAATGATTCATAGTAACTCTATGAATAATGGAAAAATAAAGATAAAATTTATTTAAAAAAAAGAAAAATTATAAATTATTTGTCGATCTCGAGATTCGAACAGAAGACAGCAAAATACAGTGACACACCATGCCCATATAGCCACCAAGACGCGTACCTCGGGAGCTTCTGAAGGGTCAAAGATTCTCATTACGACTCGGCAAAAAGTTTTAAGTATTGTGTAAATCTGGTTTTAAAAGCACAATGCTAAGAATATTAATTAATTCTGCGCATGTGCGCGAACTTGACTCTTAAAATTCCGATAAAATATAGAAATATTTTAAATTTATAATATTGTTTTGAAATATATGATTTGGAATGATTCATAGTAACTCTATGAATAATGGAGATATAAAGATAAAATTTATTTAAAAAAAAAGAAAAATTATAAATTATTTGTCGATTTCGAGATTCGAACAGACCAGCAAAATACAATGACACACTCTGCCGATCTAGCCACCAAGACGCGGACCTCGAGAGCTTCTGAATGGTCAAAGACACTTATTACGACTCGGCAATAAGTTTTAAGTATTGTGTAAATCTGGTTTTAAAAGCACAATGCTAAGAATATTAATTGATTCTGCGCATGTGCGCGAACTTGACTCTTAAAATTCCGATAAAATATAGAAATATTTTTAATTTATAATATTGTTTTGAAATATATGATTTGGAATGATTCATAGTAACTCTATGAATAAAGGAGAAATAAAGATAAAATTTATTTTAAAAAAAGAAAAATTATAAATTATTTGTCGATCTCGAGATTCGAACAGACCAGCAAAATACAATGACACACTCTGCCGATCTAGCCACCAAGAGTCGTACCTCGAGAGCTTCTGAAGGGTCAAAGACTCTTATTACGACTCGGCAATAAGTTTTAAGTATTGTGTAAATCTGGTTTTAAAAGCACAATGCTAAGAATATTAATTGATTCTGCGCATGTGCGGGAACATGACTCTTAAAATTCCGATAAAATTTAGAAATATTTTAAATTTATAATATTGTTTTGAAATATATGATTTGGAATGATTCATAGTAACTCTATGAATAATGGAAAAATAAAAATAAAATTTATTTAAAAAAAAGAAAAATTATAAATTATTTGAAGATCTCGAGATTCGAACAGAAGACAGCAAAATACAATGACACACCCTGCCGATCTAGCCACCAAGAGTCGTACCTCGAGAGCTTCTGAAGGGTCAAAGATTCTCATTACGACTCGGCAATAAGTTTTAAGTATTGTGTAAATCTGGTTTTAAAAGCACAATGCTAATAATATTAATAGATTCTGCGCATGTGCTGGAACATGACTCTTAAAATTCCGATAAAATTTAGAAATATTTTAAATTTATAATATTGTTTTGAAATATATGATTTGGAATGATTCATAGTAACTCTATAATTAATGGAAAAATAAAGATAAAATTTATTTAAAAAAAAGAAAAATTATAAATTATTTGTCGATCTCGAGATTCGAACAGAAGACAGCAAAATACAATGACACACCCTGCCGATCTAGCCACCAAGAGTCGTACCTCGAGAGCTTCTGAAGGGTCAAAGATTCTCATTACGACTCGGCAATAAGTTTTAAGTATTGTGTAAATCTGGTTTTAAAAGCACAATGCTAAGAATATTAATTAATTCTGCGCATGTGCGGGAACATGACTCTTAAAATTCCGATAAAATATAGAAATATTTTAAATTTATAATATTGTTTTGAAATATATGATTTGGAATGATTCATAGTAACTCTATGAATAATGGAGATATAAAGATAAAATTTATTTAAAAAAAAGAAAAATTATAAAATCTTTGTCGATCTCGAGATTCGAACAGACCAGCAAAATACAATGACACACTCTGCCGATCTAGCCACCAAGACGCGGACCTCGAGAGCTTCTGAATGGTCAAAGACTCTTATTACGACTCGGCAATAAGTTTTAAGTATTGTGTAAATCTGGTTTTAAAAGCACAATGCTAAGAATATTAATTGATTCTGCGCATGTGCGGGAACATGACTCTTAAAATTCCGATAAAATTTAGAAATATTTTAAATTTATAATATTGTTTTGAAATATATGATTTGGAATGATTCATAGTAACTCTATGAATAATGGAAAAATAAAGATAAAATTTATTTAAAAAAAAGAAAAATTATAAATTATTTGTCGATCTCGAGATTCAAACAGAAGACAGCAAAATACAATAACACACCCTGCCGATCTAGCCACCAAGACTCGTACCTCGAGAGCTTCTGAAGGGTCAAAGATTCTCATTACGACTCGGCAATAAGTTTTAAGTATTGTGTAAATCTGGTTTTAAAAGCACAATGCTAAGAATATTAATTAATTCTGCGCATGTGCGCGAACTTGACTCTTAAAATTCCGATAAAATATAGAAATATTTTAAATTTATAATATTGTTTTGAAATATATGATTTGGAATGATTCATAGTAACTCTATGAATAATGGAGATATAAAGATAAAATTTATTTAAAAAAAAAGAAAAATTATAAATTATTTGTCGATTTCGAGATTCGAACAGACCAGCAAAATACAATGACACACTCTGCCGATCTAGCCACCAAGACGCGGACCTCGAGAGCTTCTGAATGGTCAAAGACACTTATTACGACTCGGCAATAAGTTTTAAGTATTGTGTAAATCTGGTTTTAAAAGCACAATGCTATGAATATTAATTGATTCTGCGCATGTGCGCGAACTTGACTCTTAAAATTCCGATAAAATATAGAAATATTTTAAATTTATAATATTGTTTTGAAATATATGATTTGGAATGATTCATAGTAATTCTATGAATAATGGAGATATAAAGATAAAATTTATTTAAAAAAAAGAAAAATTATAAAATCTTTGTCGATCTCGAGATTCGAACAGACCAGCAAAATACAATGACACACTCTGCCGATCTAGCCACCAAGAGTCGTACCTCGAGAGCTTCTGAAGGGTCAAAGATTCTCATTACGACTCGGCAATAAGTTTTAAGTATTGTGTAAATCTGGTTTTAAAAGCACAATGCTAAGAATATTAATTGATTCTGCGCATGTGCGGGAACATGACTCTTAAAATTCCGATAAAATTTAGAAATATTTTAAATTTATAGTATTGTTTTGAAATATATGATTTGGAATGATTCATAGTAACTCTATGAATAATGGAAAAATAAAGATAAAATTTATTTAAAAAAAAGAAAAATTATAAAATCTTTGTCGATCTCGAGATTCGAACAGACCAGCAAAATACAATGACACACTCTGCCGATCTAGCCACCAAGAGTCGTACCTCGAGAGCTTCTGAAGGGTCAAAGACTCTTATTACGACTCGGCAATAAGTTTTAAGTATTGTGTAAATCTGGTTTTAAAAGCACAATGCTAAGAATATTAATTGATTCTGCGCATGTGCGGGAACATGACTCTTAAAATTCCGATAAAATTTAGAAATATTTTAAATTTATAATATTGTTTTGAAATATATGATTTGGAATGATTCATAGTAACTCTATGAATAATGGAAAAATAAAGATAAAATTTATTTAAAAAAAAGAAAAATTATAAATTATTTGAAGATCTCGAGATTCGAACAGAAGACAGCAAAATACAATGACACACCCTGCCGATCTAGCCACCAAGAGTCGTACCTCGAGAGCTTCTGAAGGGTCAAAGATTCTCATTACGACTCGGCAATAAGTTTTAAGTATTGTGTAAATCTGGTTTTAAAAGCACAATGCTAATAATATTAATAGATTCTGCGCATGTGCTGGAACATGACTCTTAAAATTCCGATAAAATTTAGAAATATTTTAAATTTATAATATTGTTTTGAAATATATGATTTGGAATGATTCATAGTAACTCTATAATTAATGGAAAAATAAAGATAAAATTTATTTAAAAAAAAGAAAAATTATAAATTATTTGTCGATCTCGAGATTCGAACAGAAGACAGCAAAATACAATGACACACCCTGCCGATCTAGCCACCAAGAGTCGTACCTCGAGAGCTTCTGAAGGGTCAAAGATTCTCATTACGACTCGGCAATAAGTTTTAAGTATTGTGTAAATCTGGTTTTAAAAGCACAATGCTAAGAATATTAATTAATTCTGCGCATGTGCGGGAACATGACTCTTAAAATTCCGATAAAATATAGAAATATTTTAAATTTATAATATTGTTTTGAAATATATGATTTGGAATGATTCATAGTAACTCTATGAATAATGGAGATATAAAGATAAAATTTATTTAAAAAAAAGAAAAATTATAAAATCTTTGTCGATCTCGAGATTCGAACAGACCAGCAAAATACAATGACACACTCTGCCGATCTAGCCACCAAGTCGCGGACCTCGAGAGCTTCTGAATGGTCAAAGACTCTTATTACGACTCGGCAATAAGTTTTAAGTATTGTGTAAATCTGGTTTTAAAAGCACAATGCTAAGAATATTAATTGATTCTGCGCATGTGCGGGAACATGACTCTTAAAATTCCGATAAAATTTAGAAATATTTTAAATTTATAATATTGTTTTGAAATATATGATTTGGAATGATTCATAGAAACTCTATGAATAATGGAAAAATAAAGATAAAATTTATTTAAAAAAAAGAAAAATTATAAATTATTTGTCGATCTCGAGATTCAAACAGAAGACAGCAAAATACAATAACACACCCTGCCGATCTAGCCACCAAGACTCGTACCTCGAGAGCTTCTGAAGGGTCAAAGATTCTCATTACGACTCGGCAATAAGTTTTAAGTATTGTGTAAATCTGGTTTTAAAAGCACAATGCTATGAATATTAATTGATTCTGCGCATGTTCGCGAACTTGACTCTTAAAATTCCGATAAAATATAGAAATATTTTTAATTTATAATATTGTTTTGAAATATATGATTTGGAATGATTCATAGTAACTCTATGAATAATGGAGATATAAAGATAAAATTTATTAAAAAAAAGAAAAATTATAAATTATTTGTCGATCTCGAGATTCGAACAGAAGACCAGCAAATTACAATGACACACCCTGCCGATCTAGCCACCAAGACTCGTATCTGGAGAGCTTCTGAAGGGTCAAAGATTCTCATTACGACTCGGCAATAAGTTTTAAGTATTGTGTAAATCTGGTTTTAAAAGCACAATGCTAAGAATATTAATTGATTATGCGCATGTGCGCGAACTTGACTCCTAAAATTCCGTAAAAATATAGAAATATTTTAAATTTATAATATTATTTTGAAATATATGATTTGGAATGCTTCATAGTAACTCTATGAATAATAGAGAAATAAAGATAAAATTTATTTAAAAAAAAGAAAAATTATAAAATCATTGTCGATCTCGAGATTCGAACAGACCAGCAAAATACAATGACACACTCTGCCGATCTAGCCACCAAGATGCGTACATCGAGAGCTTCTGAAGGGTCAAAGATTCTCATTACGACTCGGCAATAAGTTTTAAGTATTGTGTAAATCTGGTCTTAAAAGCACAATGCTAAGAATATTAATAGATTCTGCGCATGTGCGGGAACATGACTCTTAAAATTCCGATAAAATTTAGAAATATTTTAAATTTATAATATTGTTTTGAAATATATGATTTGGAATGATTCATAGTAACTCTATGAATAATGGAAAAATAAAGATAAAATTTATTTAAAAAAAAGAAAAATTATAAAATCTTTGTCGATCTCGAGAATCGAACAGACCAGCAAAATACAATGACACACTCTGCCGATCTAGCCACCAAGAGTCGTACCTCGAGAGCTTCTGAAGGGTCAAAGACTCTTATTACGACTCGGCAATAAGTTTTAAGTATTGTGTAAATCTGGTTTTAAAAGCACAATGCTAAGAATATTAATTGATTCTGCGCATGTGCGGGAACATGACTCTTAAAATTCCGATAAAATTTAGAAATATTTTAAATTTATAATATTGTTTTGAAATATATGATTTGGAATGATTCATAGTAACTCTATGAATAATGGAAAAATAAAGATAAAATTTATTTAAAAAAAAGAAAAATTATAAATTATTTGAAGATCTCGAGATTCGAACAGAAGACAGCAAAATACAATGACACACCCTGCCGATCTAGCCACCAAGAGTCGTACCTCAAAAGCTTCTGAAGGGTCAAAGATTCTCATTACGACTCGGCAATAAGTTTTAAGTATTGTGTAAATCTGGTTTTAAAAGCACAATGCTAATAATATTAATAGATTCTGCGCATGTGCTGGAACATGACTCTTAAAATTCCGATAAAATTTAGAAATATTTTAAATTTATAATATTGTTTTGAAATATATGATTTGGAATGATTCATAGTAACTCTATGAATAATGGAAAAATAAAGATAAAATTTATTTAAAAAAAAGAAAAATTATAAATTATTTGTCGATCTCGAGATTCGAACAGAAGACAGCAAAATACAATGACACACCCTGCCGATCTAGCCACCAAGAGTCGTACCTCGAGAGCTTCTGAAGGGTCAAAGATTCTCATTACGACTCGGCAATAAGTTTTAAGTATTGTGTAAATCTGGTTTTAAAAGCACAATGCTAAGAATATTAATTAATTCTGCGCATGTGCGGGAACATGACTCTTAAAATTCCGATAAAATATAGAAATATTTTAAATTTATAATATTGTTTTGAAATATATGATTTGGAATGATTCATAGTAACTCTATGAATAATGGAGATATAAAGATAAAATTTATTTAAAAAAAAGAAAAATTATAAAATCTTTGTCGATCTCGAGATTCGAACAGACCAGCAAAATACAATGACACACTCTGCCGATCTAGCCACCAAGACGCGGACCTCGAGAACTTCTGAATGGTCAAAGACTCTTATTACGACTCGGCAATAAGTTTTAAGTATTGTGTAAATCTGGTTTTAAAAGCACAATGCTAAGAATATTAATTGATTCTGCGCATGTGCGGGAACATGACTCTTAAAATTCCGATAAAATTTAGAAATATTTTAAATTTATAATATTGTTTTGAAATATATGATTTGGAATGATTCATAGTAACTCTATGAATAATGGAAAAATAAAGATAAAATTTATTTAAAAAAAAGAAAAATTACAAATTATTTGTCGATCTCGAGATTCAAACAGAAGACAGCAAAATACAATAACACACCCTGCCGATCTAGCCACCAAGACTCGTACCTCGAGAGCTTCTGAAGGGTCAAAGATTCTCATTACGACTCGGCAATAAGTTTTAAGTATTGTGTAAATCTGGTTTTAAAAGCACAATGCTATGAATATTAATTGATTCTGCGCATGTTTGCGAACTTGACTCTTAAAATTCCGATAAAATATAGAAATATTTTTAATTTATAATATTGTTTTGAAATATATGATTTGGAATGATTCATAGTAACTCTATGAATAATGGAGATATAAAGATAAAATTTATTAAAAAAAAGAAAAATTATAAATTATTTGTCGATCTCGAGATTCGAACAGAAGACCAGCAAATTACAATGACACACCCTGGCGATCTAGCCACCAAGACTCGTATCTGGAGAGCTTCTGAAGGGTCAAAGATTCTCATTACGACTCGGCAATAAGTTTTAAGTATTGTGTAAATCTGGTTTTAAAAGCACAATGCTAAGAATATTAATTGATTATGCGCATGTGCGCGAACTTGACTCCTAAAATTCCGTAAAAATATAGAAATATTTTAAATTTATAATATTATTTTGAAATATATGATTTGGAATGATTCATAGTAACTCTATGAATAATAGAGAAATAAAGATAAAATTTATTTAAAAAAAAGAAAAATTATAAAATCATTGTCGATCTCGAGATTCGAACAGACCAGCAAAATACAATGACACACTCTGCCGATCTAGCCACCAAGATGCGTACATCGAGAGCTTCTGAAGGGTCAAAGATTTTTATTACGACTCGGCAATAAGTTTTAAGTATTGTGTAAATCTGGTCTTAAAACACAATGCTAAGAATATTAATAGATTCTGCGCATGTGCGGGAACTTGACTCTTAAAATTCCGATAAAATATAGAAATATTTTAAATTTATAATATTGTTTTGAAATATATGATTTGGAATGATTCATAGTAACTCTATGAATAATGGAAAAATAAAGATAAAATTTATTTAAAAAAAAGAAAAATTATAAATTATTTGTCGATCTCGAGATTCGAACAGAAGACAGCAAAATACAATAACACACCATGCCCATATAGCCACCAAGACGCGTACCGCGAGAGCTTCTGAAGGGTCAAAGATTCTCATTACGACTCGGCAATAAGTTTTAAGTATTGTGTAAATCTGGTCTTAAAAGCACAATGCTAAGAATATTAATAGATTCTGCGCATGTGCGCGAACTTGACTCTTAAAAATCCGATAAAATATAGAAATATTTTAAATTTATAATATTGTTTTGAAATATATAATTTGGAATGATTCATAGTAACTCTATGAATAATAGAGAAATATAGATAAAATTTATTTTAAAAAAAGAAAAATTATAAAATCTTTGTCGATCTCGAGATTCGAACAGAAGACCAGCAAAATACAATGACACACTCTGCCGATCTAGCCACCAAGACGCGTACCTCGAGAGCTTCTGAAGGGTCAATGATTCTCATTACGACTCGGCAATAAGTTTTAAGTATTGTGTAAATCTGGTCTTAAAAGCACAATGCTAAGAATATTAATAGATTCTGCGCATGTGCGCGAACTTGACTCTTAAAATTCCGGTAAAATATAGAAATATTTTAAATTTATAATATTGTTTTGAAATATATAATTTGGAATGATTCATAGTAACTCTATGAATAATGGAGAAATATAGATAAAATTTATTTTAAAAAAAGAAAAATTATAAATTATTTGTCGATCTCGAGATTCGAACAGAAGACAGCAAAATACAATGACACACCCTGCCGACCTACCCACCAAGACGCGTACCTGAGAGCTTCTAAAGGGTCAAAGATTCTCATTACGACTCGGCAATAAGTTTTAAGTATTGTGTAAATCTGGTTTTAAAAGCACAATGCTAAGAATATTAATTGATTCTGCGCATGTGCGCGAACTTACTCTTAAAATTCCGATAAAATATAGAAATATTTTAAATTTATAATATTGTTTTGAAATATATGATTTGGAATGAAACATAGTAACTCTATCAATAATAGAGAAATAAAGATAAAATTTATTTTAAAAAAAGAAAAATTATAAATTATTTGTCGATCTCGAGATTCGAACAGAAGACAGCAAAATACAATGACACACCCTGCCGACCTACCCACCAAGACGCGTACCTGAGAGCTTCTAAAGTATCAAAGATTCTCATTACGACTCGGCAATAAGTTTTAAGTATTGTGTAAATCTGGTTTTAAAAGCACAATGCTAAGAATATTAATTGATTCTGCGCATGTGCGCGAACTTGACTCTTAAAATTCCGATAAAATATAGAAATATTTTTAATTTATAATATTGTTTTGAAATATATGATTTGGAAGGATTCATAGTAACTCTATGAATAATGGAAAAATAAAGATAAAATTTATTTAAAAAAAAGAAAAATTATGAAATCTTTGTCGATCTCGAGATTCGAACAGAAGACAAGCAAAATACAATGACACACCCTGCCGATCTAGCCACCAAGACGCGTACCTAGAGAGCTTCTGAAGGGTCAAAGATTCTCATTACGACTCGGCAATAAGTTTTAAGTATTGTGTAAATCTGGTTTTAAAAGCACAATGCTATGAATATTAATTGATTCTGCGCATGTTTGCGAACTTGACTCTTAAAATTCCGATAAAATATAGAAATATTTTTAATTTATAATATTGTTTTGAAATATATGATTTGGAATGATTCATAGTAACTCTATGAATAATGGAGATATAAAGATAAAATTTATTAAAAAAAAGAAAAATTATAAATTATTTGTCGATCTCGAGATTCGAACAGAAGACCAGCAAATTACAATGACACACCCTGGCGATCTAGCCACCAAGACTCGTATCTGGAGAGCTTCTGAAGGGTCAAAGATTCTCATTACGACTCGGCAATAAGTTTTAAGTATTGTGTAAATCTGGTTTTAAAAGCACAATGCTAAGAATATTAATTGATTATGCGCATGTGCGCGAACTTGACTCCTAAAATTCCGTAAAAATATAGAAATATTTTAAATTTATAATATTATTTTGAAATATATGATTTGGAATGATTCATAGTAACTCTATGAATAATAGAGAAATAAAGATAAAATTTATTTAAAAAAAAGAAAAATTATAAAATCATTGTCGATCTCGAGATTCGAACAGACCAGCAAAATACAATGACACACTCTGCCGATCTAGCCACCAAGATGCGTACATCGAGAGCTTCTGAAGGGTCAAAGATTTTTATTACGATTCGGCAATAAGTTTTAAGTATTGTGTAAATCTGGTCTTAAAACACAATGCTAAGAATATTAATAGATTCTGCGCATGTGCGGGAACTTGACTCTTAAAATTCCGATAAAATATAGAAATATTTTAAATTTATAATATTGTTTTGAAATATATGATTTGGAATGATTCATAGTAACTCTATGAATAATGGAAAAATAAAGATAAAATTTATTTAAAAAAAAGAAAAATTATAAATTATTTGTCGATCTCGAGATTCGAACAGAAGACAGCAAAATACAATAACACACCATGCCCATATAGCCACCAAGACGCGTACCGCGAGAGCTTCTGAAGGGTCAAAGATTCTCATTACGACTCGGCAATAAGTTTTAAGTATTGTGTAAATCTGGTCTTAAAAGCACAATGCTAAGAATATTAATAGATTCTGCGCATGTGCGCGAACTTGACTCTTAAAAATCCGATAAAATATAGAAATATTTTAAATTTATAATATTGTTTTGAAATATATAATTTGGAATGATTCATAGTAACTCTATGAATAATAGAGAAATATAGATAAAATTTATTTTAAAAAAAGAAAAATTATAAAATCTTTGTCGATCTCGAGATTCGAACAGAAGACCAGCAAAATACAATGACACACTCTGCCGATCTAGCCACCAAGACGCGTACCTCGAGAGCTTCTGAAGGGTCAATGATTCTCATTACGACTCGGCAATAAGTTTTAAGTATTGTGTAAATCTGGTCTTAAAAGCACAATGCTAAGAATATTAATAGATTCTGCGCATGTGCGCGAACTTGACTCTTAAAATTCCGGTAAAATATAGAAATATTTTAAATTTATAATATTGTTTTGAAATATATGATTTGGAATGATTCATAGTAACTCTATGAATAATGGAAAAATAAAGATAAAATTTATTTAAAAAAAAGAAAAATTATAAATTATTTGTCGATCTCGAGATTCGAACAGAAGACAGCAAAATACAATGACACACCCTGCCGATCTAGCCACCAAGAGTCGTACCTCGAGAGCTTCTGAAGGGTCAAAGATTCTCATTACGACTCGGCAATAAGTTTTAAGTATTGTGTAAATCTGGTTTTAAAAGCACAATGCTAAGAATATTAATTAATTCTGCGCATGTGCGGGAACATGACTCTTAAAATTCCGATAAAATATAGAAATATTTTAAATTTATAATATTGTTTTGAAATATATGATTTGGAATGATTCATAGTAACTCTATGAATAATGGAGATATAAAGATAAAATTTATTTAAAAAAAAGAAAAATTATAAAATCTTTGTCGATCTCGAGATTCGAACAGACCAGCAAAATACAATGACACACTCTGCCGATCTAGCCACCAAGACGCGGACCTCGAGAACTTCTGAATGGTCAAAGACTCTTATTACGACTCGGCAATAAGTTTTAAGTATTGTGTAAATCTGGTTTTAAAAGCACAATGCTAAGAATATTAATTGATTCTGCGCATGTGCGGGAACATGACTCTTAAAATTCCGATAAAATTTAGAAATATTTTAAATTTATAATATTGTTTTGAAATATATGATTTGGAATGATTCATAGTAACTCTATGAATAATGGAAAAATAAAGATAAAATTTATTTAAAAAAAAGAAAAATTACAAATTATTTGTCGATCTCGAGATTCAAACAGAAGACAGCAAAATACAATAACACACCCTGCCGATCTAGCCACCAAGACTCGTACCTCGAGAGCTTCTGAAGGGTCAAAGATTCTCATTACGACTCGGCAATAAGTTTTAAGTATTGTGTAAATCTGGTTTTAAAAGCACAATGCTATGAATATTAATTGATTCTGCGCATGTTTGCGAACTTGACTCTTAAAATTCCGATAAAATATAGAAATATTTTTAATTTATAATATTGTTTTGAAATATATGATTTGGAATGATTCATAGTAACTCTATGAATAATGGAGATATAAAGATAAAATTTATTAAAAAAAAGAAAAATTATAAATTATTTGTCGATCTCGAGATTCGAACAGAAGACCAGCAAATTACAATGACACACCCTGGCGATCTAGCCACCAAGACTCGTATCTGGAGAGCTTCTGAAGGGTCAAAGATTCTCATTACGACTCGGCAATAAGTTTTAAGTATTGTGTAAATCTGGTTTTAAAAGCACAATGCTAAGAATATTAATTGATTATGCGCATGTGCGCGAACTTGACTCCTAAAATTCCGTAAAAATATAGAAATATTTTAAATTTATAATATTATTTTGAAATATATGATTTGGAATGATTCATAGTAACTCTATGAATAATAGAGAAATAAAGATAAAATTTATTTAAAAAAAAGAAAAATTATAAAATCATTGTCGATCTCGAGATTCGAACAGACCAGCAAAATACAATGACACACTCTGCCGATCTAGCCACCAAGATGCGTACATCGAGAGCTTCTGAAGGGTCAAAGATTTTTATTACGACTCGGCAATAAGTTTTAAGTATTGTGTAAATCTGGTCTTAAAACACAATGCTAAGAATATTAATAGATTCTGCGCATGTGCGGGAACTTGACTCTTAAAATTCCGATAAAATATAGAAATATTTTAAATTTATAATATTGTTTTGAAATATATGATTTGGAATGATTCATAGTAACTCTATGAATAATGGAAAAATAAAGATAAAATTTATTTAAAAAAAAGAAAAATTATAAATTATTTGTCGATCTCGAGATTCGAACAGAAGACAGCAAAATACAATAACACACCATGCCCATATAGCCACCAAGACGCGTACCGCGAGAGCTTCTGAAGGGTCAAAGATTCTCATTACGACTCGGCAATAAGTTTTAAGTATTGTGTAAATCTGGTCTTAAAAGCACAATGCTAAGAATATTAATAGATTCTGCGCATGTGCGCGAACTTGACTCTTAAAAATCCGATAAAATATAGAAATATTTTAAATTTATAATATTGTTTTGAAATATATAATTTGGAATGATTCATAGTAACTCTATGAATAATAGAGAAATATAGATAAAATTTATTTTAAAAAAAGAAAAATTATAAAATCTTTGTCGATCTCGAGATTCGAACAGAAGACCAGCAAAATACAATGACACACTCTGCCGATCTAGCCACCAAGACGCGTACCTCGAGAGCTTCTGAAGGGTCAATGATTCTCATTACGACTCGGCAATAAGTTTTAAGTATTGTGTAAATCTGGTCTTAAAAGCACAATGCTAAGAATATTAATAGATTCTGCGCATGTGCGCGAACTTGACTCTTAAAATTCCGGTAAAATATAGAAATATTTTAAATTTATAATATTGTTTTGAAATATATAATTTGGAATGATTCATAGTAACTCTATGAATAATGGAGAAATATAGATAAAATTTATTTTAAAAAAAGAAAAATTATAAATTATTTGTCGATCTCGAGATTCGAACAGAAGACAGCAAAATACAATGACACACCCTGCCGACCTACCCACCAAGACGCGTACCTGAGAGCTTCTAAAGGGTCAAAGATTCTCATTACGACTCGGCAATAAGTTTTAAGTATTGTGTAAATCTGGTTTTAAAAGCACAATGCTAAGAATATTAATTGATTCTGCGCATGTGCGCGAACTTACTCTTAAAATTCCGATAAAATATAGAAATATTTTAAATTTATAATATTGTTTTGAAATATATGATTTGGAATGAAACATAGTAACTCTATCAATAATAGAGAAATAAAGATAAAATTTATTTTAAAAAAAGAAAAATTATAAATTATTTGTCGATCTCGAGATTCGAACAGAAGACAGCAAAATACAATGACACACCCTGCCGACCTACCCACCAAGACGCGTACCTGAGAGCTTCTAAAGTATCAAAGATTCTCATTACGACTCGGCAATAAGTTTTAAGTATTGTGTAAATCTGGTTTTAAAAGCACAATGCTAAGAATATTAATTGATTCTGCGCATGTGCGCGAACTTGACTCTTAAAATTCCGATAAAATATAGAAATATTTTTAATTTATAATATTGTTTTGAAATATATGATTTGGAAGGATTCATAGTAACTCTATGAATAATGGAAAAATAAAGATAAAATTTATTTAAAAAAAAGAAAAATTATGAAATCTTTGTCGATCTCGAGATTCGAACAGAAGACAAGCAAAATACAATGACACACCCTGCCGATCTAGCCACCAAAACGCGTACCTCGAGAGCTTCTGAAGGGTCAAAGATTCTCATTACGACTCGGCAAAAAGTTTTAAGTATTGTGTAAATCTGATTTTAAAAGCACAATGCTATGAATATTAATCGATTCTGCGCATGTGCGGGAACATGACTCTTAAAATTCCGATAAAATATAGAAATGTTTTAAATTTATAATATTGTTTTGAAATATATGATATGGAATGATTCATAGTAACTCTATGAATAATGGAGATATAAAGATAAAATTTATTTAAAAAAAAGAAAAATTATAAATTATTTGTCGATCTCGAGATTCGAACAGAAGACCAGCAAAATACAATGACACACCCTGCCGATCTAGCCACCAAGACTCGTATTTCGAGAGCTTCTGAAGGGTCAAAGATTCTCATTACGAGTCGGAAATAAGTTTTAAGTATTGTGTAAATCTGGTTTTAAAAGCACAATGCTAAGACTATTAATTGATTCTGCGCATGTGCGCGAACATGACTCTTAAAATTCCGATAAAATATAGAAATATTTTTAATTTATAATATTGTTTTGAAATATATGATTTGGAAGGATTCATAGTAACTCTATGAATAATGGAAAAATAAAGATAAAATTTATTTTAAAAAAAGAAAAATTATAAATTATTTGTCGATCTCGAGATTCGAACAGAAGACAGCAAAATACAATGACACACCCTGCCGATCTAGCCACCAAGACTCGTACCTCGAGAGATTCTGAAGGATCAAAGATTCTCATGACGACTCGGCAATAAGTTTTAAGTATTGTGTAAATCTGGTTTTAAAAGCACAATGCTAAGAATATTAATTGATTCTGCGCATGTGCGCGAACTTGACTCTTAAAATTCCGATAAAATATAGAAATATTTTTAATTTATAATATTGTTTTGAAATATATGATTTGGAATGATTCATAGTAACTCTATGAATAATGGAGAAATATAGATAAAATTTATTTAAAAAAAAGAAAAATTATAAAATCTTTGTCGATCTCGAGATTCGAACAGAAGACCAGCAAAATACAATGACACACTCTGCCGATCTAGCCACCAAGACGCGTACCTCGAGAGCTTCTGAAGGGTCAAAGATTCTCATTACGACTCGGCAATATGTTTTAAGTATTGTGTAAATCTGGTTTTAAAAGCACAATGCTAAGAATATTAATTGATTCTGCGCATGTGCGCGAACTTGACTCTTAAAATTCCGATAAAATATAGAAATATTTTTAATTTATAATATTGTTTTGAAATATATGATTTGGAATGATTCATAGTAACTCTATGAATAATGGAGAAATAAAGATAAAATTTATTTTAAAAAAAGAAAAATTATAAATTATTTGTCGATCTCGAGATTCGAACAGACCAGCAAAATACAATGACACACTCTGCCGATCTAGCCACCAAGACGCGTACCTCGAGAGCTTCTGAAGGGTCAAAGATTCTCATTACGACTCGGCAATAAGTTTTAAGTATTGTGTAAATCTGGTTTTAAAAGCACAATGCTAAGAATATTAATTGATTCTGCGCATGTGCGCGAACTTGACTCTTAAAATTCCGATAAAATATAGAAATATTTTTAATTTATAATATTGTTTTGAAATATATGATTTGGAATGATTCATAGTAACTCTATGAATAATGGAAAAATAAAGATAAAATTTATTTAAAAAAAAGAAAAATTATAAATTATTTGTCGATCTCGAGATTCGAACAGAAGACAGCAAAATACAATGACACACCCTGCCGACCTACCCACCAAGACGCGTACCTGAGAGCTTCTAAAGTATCAAAGATTCTCATTACGACTCGGCAATAAGTTTTAAGTATTGTGTAAATCTGGTTTTAAAAGCACAATGCTAAGAATATTAATTGATTCTGCGCATGTGCGCGAACTTGACTCTTAAAATTCCGATAAAATATAGAAATATTTTTAATTTATAATATTGTTTTGAAATATATGATTTGGAAGGATTCATAGTAACTCTATGAATAATGGAAAAATAAAGATAAAATTTATTTAAAAAAAAGAAAAATTATGAAATCTTTGTCGATCTCGAGATTCGAACAGAAGACAAGAAAAATACAATGACACACCCTGCCGATCTAGCCACCAAGACGCGTACCTCGAGAGCTTCTGAAGGGTCAAAGATTCTCATTACGACTCGGCAAAAAGTTTTAAGTATTGTGTAAATCTGATTTTAAAAGCACAATGCTAAGAATATTAATAGATTCTGCGCATGTGCGGGAACATGACTCTTAAAATTCCGATAAAATATAGAAATATTTTAAATTTATAATATTGTTTTGAAATATATGATATGGAATGATTCATAGTAACTCAATGAATAATGGAGATATAAAGATAAAATTTATTTAAAAAAAAGAAAATTTATAAATTATTTGTCGATCTCGAGATTCGAACAGAAGACCAGCAAAATACAATGACACACCCTGCCGATCTAGCCACCAAGACTCGTATTTCGAGAGCTTCTGAAGGGTCAAAGATTCTCATTACGACTCGGAAATAAGTTTTAAGTATTGTGTAAATCTGGTTTTAAAAGCACAATGCTAAGACTATTAATTGATTCTGCGCATGTGCGCGAACTTGACTCTTAAAATTCCGATAAAATATAGAAATATTTTTAATTTATAATATTGTTTTGAAATATATGATTTGGAAGGATTCATAGTAACTCTATGAATAATGGAAAAATAAAGATAAAATTTATTTAAAAAAAAGAAAAATTATAAAATCTTTGTCGATCTCGAGATTCGAACAGAAGACAAGCAAAATACAATGACACACCCTGCCGACCTACCCACCAAGACGCGTACCTCGAGAGCTTCTGAAGGGTCAAAGATTCTCATTACGACTCGGCAAAAAGTTTTAAGTATTGTGTAAATCTGATTTTAAAAGCACAATGCTAAGAATATTAATAGAGTCTGCGCATGTGCGGGAACATGACTCTTAAAATTCCGATAAAATATAGAAATATTTTAAATTTATAATATTGATTTGAAATATATGATTTGGAATGATTCATAGTAACTCTATGAATAATGGAAAAATAAAGATAAAATTTATTTAAAAAAAAGAAAAATTATGAAATCTTTGTCGATCTCGAGATTCGAACAGAAGACGAGCAAAATACAATGACACACCCTGCCGATCTAGCCACCAAGACTCGTATTTCGAGAGCTTCTGAAGGGTCAAAGATTCTCATTACGAGTCGGAAATAAGTTTTAAGTATTGTGTAAATCTGGTTTTAAAAGCACAATGCTAAGACTATTAATTGATTCTGCGCATGTGCGCGAACATGACTCTTAAAATTCCGATAAAATATAGAAATATTTTTAATTTATAATATTGTTTTGAAATATATGATTTGGAAGGATTCATAGTAACTCTATGAATAATGGAAAAATAAAGATAAAATTTATTTTAAAAAAAGAAAAATTATAAAATCTTTGTCGATCTCGAGATTCGAACAGAAGACCAGCAAAATACAATGACACACTCTGCCGATCTAGCCACCAAGACGCGTACCTCGAGAGCTTCTGAAGGGTCAAAGATTCTCATTACGACTCGGCAATATGTTTTAAGTATTGTGTAAATCTGGTTTTAAAAGCACAATGCTAAGAATATTAATTGATTCTGCGCATGTGCGCGAACTTGACTCTTAAAATTCCGATAAAATATAGAAATATTTTTAATTTATAATATTGTTTTGAAATATATGATTTGGAATGATTCATAGTAACTCTATGAATAATGGAAAAATAAAGATAAAATTTATTTAAAAAAAAGAAAAATTATAAATTATTTGTCGATCTCGAGATTCGAACAGAAGACAGCAAAATACAATGACACACCCTGCCGACCTACCCACCAAGACGCGTACCTGAGAGCTTCTAAAGTATCAAAGATTCTCATTACGACTCGGCAATAAGTTTTAAGTATTGTGTAAATCTGGTTTTAAAAGCACAATGCTAAGAATATTAATTGATTCTGCGCATGTGCGCGAACTTGACTCTTAAAATTCCGATAAAATATAGAAATATTTTTAATTTATAATATTGTTTTGAAATATATGATTTGGAATGATTCATAGTAACTCTATGAATAATGGAAAAATAAAGATAAAATTTATTTAAAAAAAAGAAAAATTATAAATTATTTGTCGATCTCGAGATTCGAACAGAAGACAGCAAAATACAATGACACACCCTGCCGACCTACCCACCAAGACGCGTACCTGAGAGCTTCTAAAGTATCAAAGATTCTCATTACGACTCGGCAATAAGTTTTAAGTATTGTGTAAATCTGGTTTTAAAAGCACAATGCTAAGAATATTAATTGATTCTGCGCATGTGCGCGAACTTGACTCTTAAAATTCCGATAAAATATAGAAATATTTTTAATTTATAATATTGTTTTGAAATATATGATTTGGAAGGATTCATAGTAACTCTATGAATAATGGAAAAATAAAGATAAAATTTATTTAAAAAAAAGAAAAATTATGAAATCTTTGTCGATCTCGAGATTCGAACAGAAGACAAGAAAAATACAATGACACACCCTGCCGATCTAGCCACCAAGACGCGTACCTCGAGAGCTTCTGAAGGGTCAAAGATTCTCATTACGACTCGGCAAAAAGTTTTAAGTATTGTGTAAATCTGATTTTAAAAGCACAATGCTAAGAATATTAATAGATTCTGCGCATGTGCGGGAACATGACTCTTAAAATTCCGATAAAATATAGAAATATTTTAAATTTATAATATTGTTTTGAAATATATGATATGGAATGATTCATAGTAACTCTATGAATAATGGAGATATAAAGATAAAATTTATTTAAAAAAAAGAAAAATTATAAATTATTTGTCGATCTCGAGATTCGAACAGAAGACCAGCAAAATACAATGACACACCCTGCCGATCTAGCCACCAAGACTCGTATTTCGAGAGCTTCTGAAGGGTCAAAGATTCTCATTACGAGTCGGAAATAAGTTTTAAGTATTGTGTAAATCTGGTTTTAAAAGCACAATGCTAAGACTATTAATTGATTCTGCGCATGTGCGCGAACATGACTCTTAAAATTCCGATAAAATATAGAAATATTTTTAATTTATAATATTGTTTTGAAATATATGATTTGGAAGGATTCATAGTAACTCTATGAATAATGGAAAAATAAAGATAAAATTTATTTTAAAAAAAGAAAAATTATAAAATCTTTGTCGATCTCGAGATTCGAACAGAAGACCAGCAAAATACAATGACACACTCTGCCGATCTAGCCACCAAGACGCGTACCTCGAGAGCTTCTGAAGGGTCAAAGATTCTCATTACGACTCGGCAATATGTTTTAAGTATTGTGTAAATCTGGTTTTAAAAGCACAATGCTAAGAATATTAATTGATTCTGCGCATGTGCGCGAACTTGACTCTTAAAATTCCGATAAAATATAGAAATATTTTTAATTTATAATATTGTTTTGAAATATATGATTTGGAATGATTCATAGTAACTCTATGAATAATGGAGAAATAAAGATAAAATTTATTTTAAAAAAAGAAAAATTATAAATTATTTGTCGATCTCGAGATTCGAACAGACCAGCAAAATACAATGACACACTCTGCCGATCTAGCCACCAAGACGCGTACCTCGAGAGCTTCTGAAGGGTCAAAGATTCTCATTACGACTCGGCAATAAGTTTTAAGTATTGTGTAAATCTGGTTTTAAAAGCACAATGCTAAGAATATTAATTGATTCTGCGCATGTGCGCGAACTTGACTCTTAAAATTCCGATAAAATATAAAAATATTTTTAATTTATAATATTGTTTTGAAATATATGATTTGGAATGATTCATAGTAACTCTATGAATAATGGAAAAATAAAGATAAAATTTATTTAAAAAAAAGAAAAATTATAAATTATTTGTCGATCTCGAGATTCGAACAGAAGACAGCAAAATACAATGACACACCCTGCCGACCTACCCACCAAGACGCGTACCTGAGAGCTTCTAAAGTATCAAAGATTCTCATTACGACTCGGCAATAAGTTTTAAGTATTGTGTAAATCTGGTTTTAAAAGCACAATGCTAAGAATATTAATTGATTCTGCGCATGTGCGCGAACTTGACTCTTAAAATTCCGATAAAATATAGAAATATTTTTAATTTATAATATTGTTTTGAAATATATGATTTGGAAGGATTCATAGTAACTCTATGAATAATGGAAAAATAAAGATAAAATTTATTTAAAAAAAAGAAAAATTATGAAATCTTTGTCGATCTCGAGATTCGAACAGAAGACAAGAAAAATACAATGACACACCCTGCCGATCTAGCCACCAAGACGCGTACCTCGAGAGCTTCTGAAGGGTCAAAGATTCTCATTACGACTCGGCAAAAAGTTTTAAGTATTGTGTAAATCTGATTTTAAAAGCACAATGCTAAGAATATTAATAGATTCTGCGCATGTGCGGGAACATGACTCTTAAAATTCCGATAAAATATAGAAATATTTTAAATTTATAATATTGTTTTGAAATATATGATATGGAATGATTCATAGTAACTCAATGAATAATGGAGATATAAAGATAAAATTTATTTAAAAAAAAGAAAAATTATAAATTATTTGTCGATCTTGAGATTCGAACAGAAGACCAGCAAAATACAATGACACACCCTGCCGATCTAGCCACCAAGACTCGTATTTCGAGAGCTTCTGAAGGGTCAAAGATTCTCATTACGACTCGGAAATAAGTTTTAAGTATTGTGTAAATCTGGTTTTAAAAGCACAATGCTAAGACTATTAATTGATTCTGCGCATGTGCGCGAACTTGACTCTTAAAATTCCGATAAAATATAGAAATATTTTTAATTTATAATATTGTTTTGAAATATATGATTTGGAAGGATTCATAGTAACTCTATGAATAATGGAAAAATAAAGATAAAATTTATTTAAAAAAAAGAAAAATTATAAAATCTTTGTCGATCTCGAGATTCGAACAGAAGACAAGCAAAATACAATGACACACCCTGCCGACCTACCCACCAAGACGCGTACCTCGAGAGCTTCTGAAGGGTCAAAGATTCTCATTACGACTCGGCAAAAAGTTTTAAGTATTGTGTAAATCTGATTTTAAAAGCACAATGCTAAGAATATTAATAGAGTCTGCGCATGTGCGGGAACATGACTCTTAAAATTCCGATAAAATATAGAAATATTTTAAATTTATAATATTGATTTGAAATATATGATTTGGAATGATTCATAGTAACTCTATGAATAATGGAAAAATAAAGATAAAATTTATTTAAAAAAAAGAAAAATTATGAAATCTTTGTCGATCTCGAGATTCGAACAGAAGACAAGCAAAATACAATGACACACCCTGCCGATCTAGCCACCAAGACGCGTACCTCGAGAGCTTCTGAAGGGTCAAAGATTCTCATTACGACTAGGCAAAAAGTTTTAAGTATTGTGTAAATCTGATTTTAAAAGCACAATGCTATGAATATTAATAGATTCTGCGCATGTGCGGGAACATGACTCTTAAAATTCCGATAAAATATAGAAATATTTTTAATTTATAATATTGTTTTGAAATATATGATTTGGAAGGATTCATAGTAACTCTATGAATAATGGAAAAATAAAGATAAAATTTATTTTAAAAAAAGAAAAATTATAAATTATTTGTCGATCTCGAGATTCGAACAGAAGACCAGCAAAATACAATGACACACTCTGCCGATCTAGCCACCAAGACGCGTACCTCGAGAGCTTCTGAAGGGTCAAAGATTCTCATTACGACTCGGCAATATGTTTTAAGTATTGTGTAAATCTGGTTTTAAAAGCACAATGCTAAGAATATTAATTGATTCTGCGCATGTGCGCGAACTTGACTCTTAAAATTCCGATAAAATATAGAAATATTTTTAATTTATAATATTGTTTTGAAATATATGATTTGGAAGGATTCATAGTAACTCTATGAATAATGGAAAAATAAAGATAAAATTTATTTAAAAAAAAGAAAAATTATAAATTATTTGTCGATCTCGAGATTCGAACAGACCAGCAAAATACAATGACACACTCTGCCGATCTAGCCACCAAGACGCGTACCTCGAGAGCTTCTGAAGGGTCAAAGATTCTCATTACGACTCGGCAATAAGTTTTAAGTATTGTGTAAATCTGGTTTTAAAAGCACAATGCTAAGAATATTAATTGATTCTGCGCATGTGCGCGAACTTGACTCTTAAAATTCCGATAAAATATAGAAATATTTTTAATTTATAATATTGTTTTGAAATATATGATTTGGAATGATTCATAGTAACTCTATGAATAATGGAAAAATAAAGATAAAATTTATTTAAAAAAAAGAAAAATTATAAATTATTTGTCGATCTCGAGATTCGAACAGAAGACAGCAAAATACAATGACACACCCTGCCGACCTACCCACCAAGACGCGTACCTGAGAGCTTCTAAAGTATCAAAGATTCTCATTACGACTCGGCAATAAGTTTTAAGTATTGTGTAAATCTGGTTTCAAAAGCACAATGCTAAGAATATTAATTGATTCTGCGCATGTGCGCGAACTTGACTCTTAAAATTCCGATAAAATATAGAAATATTTTTAATTTATAATATTGTTTTGAAATATATGATTTGGAAGGATTCATAGTAACTCTATGAATAATGGAAAAATAAAGATAAAATTTATTTAAAAAAAAGAAAAATTATGAAATCTTTGTCGATCTCGAGATTCGAACAGAAGACAAGAAAAATACAATGACACACCCTGCCGATCTACCCACCAAGACGCGTACCTCGAGAGCTTCTGAAGGGTCAAAGATTCTCATTACGACTCGGCAAAAAGTTTTAAGTATTGTGTAAATCTGATTTTAAAAGCACAATGCTAAGAATATTAATAGATTCTGCGCATGTGCGGGAACATGACTCTTAAAATTCCGATAAAATATAGAAATATTTTAAATTTATAATATTGTTTTGAAATATATGATATGGAATGATTCATAGTAACTCAATGAATAATGGAGATATAAAGATAAAATTTATTTAAAAAAAAGAAAAATTATAAATTATTTGTCGATCTCGAGATTCGAACAGAAGACCAGCAAAATACAATGACACACCCTGCCGATCTAGCCACCAAGACTCGTATTTCGAGAGCTTCTGAAGGGTCAAAGATTCTCATTACGACTCGGAAATAAGTTTTAAGTATTGTGTAAATCTGGTTTTAAAAGCACAATGCTAAGACTATTAATTGATTCTGCGCATGTGCGCGAACTTGACTCTTAAAATTCCGATAAAATATAGAAATATTTTTAATTTATAATATTGTTTTGAAATATATGATTTGGAAGGATTCATAGTAACTCTATGAATAATGGAAAAATAAAGATAAAATTTATTTAAAAAAAAGAAAAATTATAAAATCTTTGTCGATCTCGAGATTCGAACAGAAGACAAGCAAAATACAATGACACACCCTGCCGACCTACCCACCAAGACGCGTACCTCGAGAGCTTCTGAAGGGTCAAAGATTCTCATTACGACTCGGCAAAAAGTTTTAAGTATTGTGTAAATCTGATTTTAAAAGCACAATGCTAAGAATATTAATAGAGTCTGCGCATGTGCGGGAACATGACTCTTAAAATTCCGATAAAATATAGAAATATTTTAAATTTATAATATTGATTTGAAATATATGATTTGGAATGATTCATAGTAACTCTATGAATAATGGAAAAATAAAGATAAAATTTATTTTAAAAAAAGAAAAATTATAAATTATTTGTCGATCTCGAGATTCGAACAGAAGACAGCAAAATACAATGACACACCCTGCCGATCTAGCCACCAAGACTCGTACCTCGAGAGATTCTGAAGGGTCAAAGATTCTCATGACGACTCGGCAATAAGTTTTAAGTATTGTGTAAATCTGGTTTTAAAAGCACAATGCTAAGAATATTAATTGATTCTGCGCATGTGCGCGAACTTGACTCTTAAAATTCCGATAAAATATAGAAATATTTTTAATTTATAATATTGTTTTGAAATATATGATTTGGAATGATTCATAGTAACTCTATGAATAATGGAGAAATATAGATAAAATTTATTTTAAAAAAAGAAAAATTATAAAATCTTTGTCGATGTCGAGATTCGAACAGAAGACCAGCAAAATACAATGACACACTCTGCCGATCTAGCCACCAAGACGCGTACCTCGAGAGCTTCTGAAGGGTCAAAGATTCTCATTACGACTCGGCAATAAGTTTTAAGTATTGTGTAAATCTGGTTTTAAAAGCACAATGCTAAGAATATTAATTGATTCTGCGCATGTGCGCGAACTTGACTCTTAAAATTCCGATAAAATATAGAAATATTTTTAATTTATAATATTGTTTTGAAATATATGATTTGGAATGATTCATAGTAACTCTATGAATAATGGAGAAATAAAGATAAAATTTATTTTAAAAAAAGAAAAATTATAAATTATTTGTCGATCTCGAGATTCGAACAGAAGACCAGCAAAATACAATGACACACCCTGCCGATCTAGCCACCAAGACTCGTATCTCGAGAGCTTCTGAAGGGTCAAAGATTCTCATTACTACTCGGAAATAAGTTTTAAGTATTGTGTAAATCTGGTTTTAAAAGCACAATGCTAAGAATATTAATTGATTCTGCGCATGTGCGCGAACTTGACTCTTAAAATTCCGATAAAATATAGAAATATTTTTAATTTATAATATTGTTTTGAAATATATGATTTGGAATGATTCATAGTAACTCTATGAATAATGGAAAAATAAAGATAAAATTTATTTTAAAAAAAGAAAAATTATAAATTATTTGTCGATCTCGAGATTCGAACAGAAGACAGCAAAATACAATGACACACCCTGCCGACCTACCCACCAAGACGCGTACCTGAGAGCTTCTAAAGTATCAAAGATTCTCATTACGACTCGGCAATAAGTTTTAAGTATTGTGTAAATCTGGTTTTAAAAGCACAATGCTAAGAATATTAATTGATTCTGCGCATGTGCGCGAACTTGACTCTTAAAATTCCGATAAAATATAGAAATATTTTTAATTTATAATATTGTTTTGAAATATATGATTTGGAAGGATTCATAGTAACTCTATGAATAATGGAAAAATAAAGATAAAATTTATTTAAAAAAAAGAAAAATTATGAAATCTTTGTCGATCTCGAGATTCGAACAGAAGACAAGCAAAATACAATGACACACCCTGCCGATCTAGCCACCAAGACGCGTACCTCGAGAGCTTCTGAAGGGTCAAAGATTCTCATTACGACTCGGCAAAAAGTTTTAAGTATTGTGTAAATCTGATTTTAAAAGCACAATGCTAAGAATATTAATAGAGTCTGCGCATGTGCGGGAACATGACTCTTAAAATTCCGATAAAATATAGAAATATTTTAAATTTATAATATTGATTTGAAATATATGATTTGGAAGGATTCATAGTAACTCTATGAATAATGGAAAAATAAAGATAAAATTTATTTTAAAAAAAGAAAAATTATAAATTATTTGTCGATCTCGAGATTCGAACAGAAGACAGCAAAATACAATGACACACCCTGCCGATCTAGCCACCAAGACTCGTACCTCGAGAGATTCTGAAGGGTCAAAGATTCTCATGACGACTCGGCAATAAGTTTTAAGTATTGTGTAAATCTGGTTTTAAAACACAATGCTAAGAATATTAATTGATTCTGCGCATGTGCGCGAACTTGACTCTTAAAATTCCGATAAAATATAGAAATATTTTTAATTTATAATATTGTTTTGAAATATATGATTTGGAATGATTCATAGTAACTCTATGAATAATGGAGAAATATAGATAAAATTTATTTTAAAAAAAGAAAAATTATAAAATCTTTGTCGATCTCGAGATTCGAACAGAAGACCAGCAAAATACAATGACACACTCTGCCGATCTAGCCACCAAGACGCGTACCTCGAGAGCTTCTGAAGGGTCAAAGATTCTCATTACGACTCGGCAATAAGTTTTAAGTATTGTGTAAATCTGGTTTTAAAAGCACAATGCTAAGAATATTAATTGATTCTGCGCATGTGCGCGAACTTGACTCTTAAAATTCCGATAAAATATAGAAATATTTTTAATTTATAATATTGTTTTGAAATATATGATTTGGAAAGATTCATAGTAACTCTATGAATAATGGAAAAATAAAGATAAAATTTATTTAAAAAAAAGAAAAATTATAAAATCTTTGTCGATCTCGAGATTCGAACAGAAGACAAGCAAAATACAATGACATACCCTGCCGATCTAGCCACCAAGACGCGTACCTCGAGAGCTTCTGAAGGATCAAAGATTCTCATTACGACTCGGCAAAAAGTTTTAAATATTGTGTAAATCTGATTTTAAAAGCACAATGCTAAGAATATTAATAGAGTCTGCGCATGTGCGGGAACATGACTCTTAAAATTCCGATAAAATATAGAAATATTTTAAATTTATAATATTGTTTTGAAATATATGATTTGGAATGATTCACAGTAACTCTATGAATAATGGAAAAATAAAGATAAAATTTATTTAAAAAAAAGAAAAATTATAAATTATTTGACGATCTCGAGATTCGAACAGAAGACAGCAAAATACAATGACACACCCTGCCCATATAGCCAATAAGACTCGTACCGCGAGAGCTTCTAAATTGTCAAAGACTCTTATTACGACTCGGCAATAAGTTTTAAGTATTGTGTAAATCTGGTTTTAAAAGCACAATGCTAAGAATATTAATTGATTCTGCGCATGTGCGCGAACTTGACTCTTAAAATTCCGATAAAATATAGAAATATTTTTAATTTATAATATTGTTTTGAAATATATGATTTGGAAGGATTCATAGTAACTCTATGAATAATGGAAAAATAAAGATAAAATTTATTTAAAAAAAAGAAAAATTATAAAATCTTTGTCGATCTCGAGATTCGAACAGAAGACAAGCAAAATACAATGACACACCCTGCCGATCTAGCCACCAAGACGCGTACCTCGAGAGCTTCTGAAGGGTCAAAGATTCTCATTACGACTCGGCAAAAAGTTTTAAGTATTGTGTAAATCTGATTTTAAAAGCACAATGCTAAGAATATTAATAGAGTCTGCGCATGTGCGGGAACATGACTCTTAAAATTCCGATAAAATATAGAAATATTTTAAATTTATAATATTGTTTTGAAATATATGATTTGGAATGATTCATAGTAACTCTATGAATAATTGAAAAATAAAGATAAAATTTATTTAAAAAAAAGAAAAATTATAAATTATATGTCGATCTCGAGATTCGAACAGAAGACAGCAAAATACAATGACACACCCTGCCCATATAGCCACCTGGACTCGTACCTCGTGAGCTTCTGAATGGTCAAAGACTCTTATTACGACTCGGCAATAAGTTTTAAGTATTGTGTAAATCTGGTTTTAAAAGCACAAAGCTAAGAATATTAATAGATTCTGCGCATGTGCGGGATTTTGAATCTTAACCCATCGAGCGCCGGCTGTCTAGCTTAAGAATGTTCTTAAAACGGCGGCAGTCAAAATAATGGATGAACACAATTTACTAGAAAAGAAATTGGCAGATCGTTCGTAAACCGGCCTGGTATGTTTTTATTTCCCCCGACCATTAACAGCAGGGTGTAAACTTTCCCGCTTCTCGACTATCACGTCGCCCTAAACACCGGGGATTTTGAATAGTACTGACCGTTTAATCAAGTAATAAATCTGTCAACGCAGGGCAATTGCCATGCGGTTTTTCAACTCAGAATTTGGTTTTCGCTCTGAAGACTAAGAACTTCTCTTTTAATCTGCAATATTTGCAAAAAATAGAATTTGTTCAAAAATAAATTCCGCATAAATTCACAAATAAATAAAAAATTCCGCAATATGATTTTATAATTTTTTTTAAGTAATAGAAAAATTTATTTAGTAAATGATTTAGAGGAATTACCATTTATCAAATTGCATTACGAATATAATATATTCTTTTTACTGACATTCAGAGAATTTTACTTAAGTTTCATCTTATTTTTAGTTTTAAGCATTTTACTCGTATATTTGGTATACGAAAAGAAAATAGCATTGCATATTATATATATATATATATATATATATATATATATATATATATATATATATATATATATATATATATATATATATAATATTGTTTTCTGATTAAAACAGATTGTAAAAAATTTATTTTTAATGATTTAATAATACGTAATAGTAAAAATACTACTTTCATTTCGGAAAATATAATCTGTTATTGAAAATTTTTAAATAAAAATTTGCATGATTTTTTTTTGTTTTAGATTTTTGTTTCCTATTCCATTGTTTTATTATTTTAAGAACTTAAAAAAATCTTTGGTCAATATATAGTAGGTGAATATTTTATTGATAATATGTTTATGAAAATATTATTAACTTGAATATTTTTGACATATTATCTTATTTTGAAATAATTAAAGCAATAAGGTAAGATGATACGTTTTTAAAGATAATTTTAATGCTGAAATATGAAAACTTATTAATGCATCCATTTACTCACAACTTTTATATCTGATAAAAATTATCATTTCATTCATATTTTTAGTAGGTGAATATTTTGAATGGCAATTTCTTATATCATTCCTAATCTTGTCACAAATCTTGATAAAAAGGACTCAAAGTCAGCGCAAAAATAATTTCCTAAATCCATGCATTTCTCTGCCGCCAAATATTGGAAAGAAACCTTTCCTTCATTTAACTCCATCAATGAACTCAAAATTTAAATTGTACCCATTTTATTAAGTTACAACATCATGATTTTTTGTGAAAATTCGTAAATTATGAAATCTCGCAGATAAAAATGAGACTTAGCTGCATATATCGAATAATTAAGAATTACCCCTTTCAGACCGGTACTTCCATGCTCTTCATGTCTGAACAATTCAAACGAATTTCATTGGCAACATTTATAATATATTTCACTTCATGTGAATTTCAAAAAACGGATGCACAATAAAATAAAAGAAAAACAATCTAGAGTAGGTAATCATAACTTCAGCGAAGTTTAAAAACCCGTGAGTGAAAAATAAGGTTTTTATTTCATTTCAACAATAAAAGTACTTGCTATAAATTTTGGCACATTAATTAAAATAAAACAAATTATAGATATTAATGAATCTGTAATAGTTTTGCCAGTTTGTGGAGGAAGGACAGAGTTCTTCATTTAAAGGATCTTATCCTCCGGTCACAAAAATTGGATGGAAGAAAAGTGGCTTAACAATGACATTACATATTAAGAAGATTGCGCTAAATCAGAAATAGTATATATAAGTTATTTTATATATATAAGAAAAATAGAGAGAAGCGTGAATTTTAACGTCATAGAATTAATTAGCAAAGACTGGGTCGGAGAATCATGTTGGTGGGGTAAAGCAACAAGTTATTGGTGGTCTAGTCACAGATGACTCATTGGGGTCACATGATGTTAAAATCTTATCATCTGTAACTATTTTTTATCAAAGCAAAAGGTAAGATTCATACATAGCTTTTAAAAAATTCAAAAGCTAATATTTTCGTAAATTATTAATTTTTAAAGCATGACAAAAATTTTAATTAGAATTTTCCCGGGGAAATTCAAAGAAAAAAAAATTAATTATTTTGAAATTTGTATATCAATTTATCGAATTTATGTATATTTTACATCAGTATATTTCATTATGAAAGGAAAGAAATTATGGAAGTGAAATTAAATTGTCTTTATTGTTGCTTCTATTGTTGATATCAAGATATGATTCAACTTATTCTTTAATGTTGAGTATGTTTCAGTGGTATGCTTTTGTTAAAAAAATTGTTATACTTTAGATAAAGTTCAAATGCAAAATCAAGCATTGGTGAAAAAAATTTAGCTCATTTATAAAAATTGCTATTATGACCGGCCTTAGGAGGTGCATTAGAAATAAATTTCCTAAAGGAAGCAATTTTTCTATTGGAAACAATCTTTACTAGTGTCTGATCAATAGCCGAATTTCAACCAAAATATAAACCAATTTAGTAATAAAATCCATTTGCATTATATTAGTGAACAGAGAAATCGATTTTTTTTATTTTACTTGTTAGTTATTAATTATTATTAAATATATTAAGAAGTACGTCTTTAAATGTTCTGTGAAAAAAACTTTAATAAATATGAAAATCAAAAATGATAGAGCACACAATTTTTTGAACCAAAATTTGAACTTGAATAAAGAGCAAAACTTTAAAACTTTTTTCATAGATTATTGCCATAATACCGACGTTAATTTTATAAAAAGAACAGTGCTTTCAAGAGTGATGAATAAATCTTTTGAATCCAAGACTCATAAATTTCAAGAATGGTAAAGATTAAAAGAAATACTCGTAACATCCTTCAAGAATTCTTTCGTGTCTTGCTGAATGCCTAGCAAGGGAAAATATCCTCCCTTTCAATGCAAAATTAGTACTTCTATTGTACAATTTGCCTGGAGCATGTTTTATATAACCCTGTTTTGAGACACAAATGTTTCTTCAATAGGCTATTGTCGCCAGATATAACGCTTCTCTTTGTAACGTAACTCGGGTAACTGTTAGCACTAAACCTACCGACATCTTACTGCTTGATTTGATCGTAAAACTTCTATTAACAATACGGACAAGCCTAAAAACTACTTTCACATAGAGAAACACTTGCACTTTCTTACGGAATACTAACAATTGAACAGAACCGAAATCCATAGAAATAATAATAATAAAAAAAAAATATTCTTCAGATAATCTGTGAGAAGTTTCTCTTAAAACACATTGCACAGTAAAACGATAAATGAACCATGGTGGTAATAAAACAGAATATTATGCATTTACACCACATCGGTCCAACTCTTCGACATTGTTCCAAGCAAATAGGAATGGTTCCATTATGTCTTCATTGAGAGTAGACAGTAGATAGTAAAAATGTTGCTGACTGTTATCAATTGACGGGTTGCATATTCTCTACAAAATGTCATCCAAGAAATCTGAAAAATCGAAGCAGCATTAAAAAAAAAAAAAAATCCTTTTAGATGAGGGGAAGGGGCTCTCTAAATAAATCCTTTATCACTTTTTATTGCCTCTGCTTTCTTATTGGCCACATGTTCAAATTCTAATTTCTTATTGGTATTTTCTTCATAACAGCTTGACTTATATAGGCATTCACCAGGATTCTTATTCTTAGATTTTAAATCCAAAGGCTCTTAAGTTTTGCTGGCTATAGTTTTCTGTTTGAAAGGTCTAGCAACTCGAGGGAAGTGCACTGCGCAGGGAACTTGAGTAGACCTTATTAATATTTATTTAATTAAATAAATGTTGATTGCTTTAATGAAAGATTTTATCATCAAGTTTCTTTAATATGTTATTGAAATTTGCAATTGAATTCCTGCAGTCAAAGTAATTAATATTATATTTATGAGAAAATTGATGAGCTTAATATGGATTCAAATTCTGACTATTCTGACTGTGATGAATTAATGTTATCGTCTGAAGATGAATACTCTGAAAGTGAGTCTGACGATGATACTTTAAATGCGGCTCGCTGTTGGTGTCCTATTGACTTGCAAGCACTTTCACCTGCTCCTCCAAATTTTCAATTTACTTCGACTCCTGGTATCAGTTCAGCGGCAAAAAATTTCCTTGGGGACTCAGATGATCCGATGATGTTTTTCAGCATATTTTTTGATAATGCAGTGATGAGTTTCATTAGGGAAGAAACAAATAGATACGCCGAAGACTTTTTCAACAAAACCGATTTGACACCATCATCGAGAGCATTAAATTGGAAAAATACGGATATAAAAGAGTTACATCTATTTTTTGGTTTACTTTTACTTCAAGGAATAATGCCAAAATCTGTGGAAGCAACGTACTGGAGCATAAGACCCATTTTAAACACTCCTTTCTTTGGACAAATCATGAGTGAGAAAAGATTCAGTTTGCTAATGAAATTTCTTCATTTTGAGAATTCAGATGAATTCAATAAAAATACGCATCCAAATGCAAAGTTAAGAAAAATTTTTGATATCCATAACATGCTGGTTGAGAGATTTAAATCTGCTTATACACCCAATCAATCTGTAACAATAGACGAGTCTTTGCTTGCTTTCAAGGGTTTACTTGCATGGAAGCAATACATTCCAACTAAAAGAGCTAGATTCGGAATTAAATTTTTCCAACTCTGTGAATCAGAAAGCGGTTACATTTGGAATTCTATTATCTATACCGGTAAAGGAACCCTTTTCATGGAAGAATACGAACAATTTGGATTATCTACAAAATGTGTACTGACTTTAATCCATGAACTTAAAAATAAAGGATATCAGCTAACAACAGACAATTTTTATACTTCTCCGGAAGTGGCCGAAATTCTTCTTCAATATAAAACTGATTTGATAGGAACTGTTAGAGGAAACAGAAAAGGGTTACCGGTGGAATTTATGAACACAAAATTGAAAAAGTATGAATTGAGAGCATTTCAAAAGGGAAAAATTATGGTACTACAGTGGAAAGACAAGAAGGTTCTAACAATGCTAAGTACCATTCATAATGCTGCATTAGTTAGTGTTGAATCAAAAATATCCACTACAACCAAACAAAAGCCTAAGGTGGTAGTCGATTATAATAGATCTATGGGAGGAGTTGATAAGTCGGATCAGTGCTTAGCATACTATTCTTCACCCAGAAGCCGACAAAGGAAATATTACAAAAAAATATTTCGACATCTACTTGACCAGGCTGTGTGGAATGCTTTTCTGCTATATAAAAAAAATGGAGGAAGTGTAAATCATCTGGAATTTAGAATGCGATTGATAGAGAGATTATGTGAGGAAGGAAGAGGATTACCATCGTCTAAAGTCCCAAAGAGTATTGAAAATGTGGGAAGATTGACGGGCAGACATTTTCCGTCTTTATTTGCTCCAACAGAAAACAAAAAATACTCTGCTAGGAGATGTGTCGTGTGTTGCTCAAAAACAAATGCAAATGGTAAAAGAGTGAGAAGAGAAACACGTTTTGAATGTGTAATCTGCAAAGTGGGTTTATGCGCTGCTCCATGTTTTGAGATATATCACACTCAATCTGTTTTTTAAATTTCCTTACATGTAATTGCAGTGGATGAAATATTGTAAAACTTGCTCATGATCACATTTATCTTTCAAATATTGAATTATGCCTTTTTATAAATTTCATCTAAAAATTTTGCTGTATTTTAAGTTCGTATTTTTTTTTCAGTATTTATAGCTTCATGTTAATATTCTCACTTTTAAGAATTCTGTAATGATACGTGGAATTTGGCAGTTATTTTCTAATTTTGTCACTTTTCAAAGAAAGTATACAAACTATTTCTGATGAAAAACTTTTAATAATCGCTTAATTATTTTTTTAAAAATATTTCTAGTAAAAAATAAACAGATTTTATTCAGTACTGTTTGTGTTATATTTATTAATCTTAGAAATTTTATTATATTTAAAATTTCTTCTAGAAGACATTTTAAAATATTTATATTCTACAGATTATCAGCAGCTTTGTTGCAGATATATATAAAAAAATGTGTCATCTGTTAGGTAGTAACTTTTATTTATAATTGCATTCATTTACTTTCATTTTTAAGTTTGCATGTAAATCAGTATTCATTATTAAGTTCAAAATCCACAGCCTTGGGATACGTTCAAACAGCTAAAAATCGTATCAGCCTTTAAATGCATTTGTTTAATTTCATTAAATAGCTAATACTGTTTTAATGCAAAGCAATAATTATAATCACACAGATACAATTTATTCTTTCCATTTTTCAAAGCAATATCTATTAAATTCACTCATCATCGAATTTTGTTGAATATAAATAAATATTTCTATAATAGTTCCCCATTTATTAAATATATTTTCTTTCTTTCATATAATAAACTTTTTTTAATAGTCCTTATTATTTCTATGTTATTTTTTTTTTTCATTTATACTTTTCGCAGCCCGTCACAAGACACAAAACTTCTTCCCATTTCAATGTGGTTTTTTTTATAGAGATTTTAAATATATATTTATAATATAATTATATATTTTAAAAATATAATTTCTAATTGTTTTTTTTTTAAATATTTATAAAAAAAACGTTTTTTTCCTTCCCGAGCCCCTTTCCCGAAAAAAAGACAAATATGATTTGCAAAAAGCAGTAAACAGCGCTTGTATTAAAATAGTGAACTAAAAAATAATATTAAGCAGTAAAAAGAATAATAGTAACAACATTTATTAAGATACTTTAAATAAAAACGTTTATAAAAATAATTAAAAACACTTTTACTATAGTTCACTCTAAACTATAAAAAATAAATATATAATTAGATCCAAAAGTTTTCAAATGTGCCTTTCATTACGTATTAAATACTTCGCCAAAATCTATATACAAAGCCTAAGCAATAATTAAAATTACATTTATAAATAAATATTTGTCTCGATTAATAAGTGGAATGAAAATAAATTTTAAAAAATTATATAAGGATTTTTTTTATATTTTACTGCGTTCTAAAAAATGTATTATTAAAAGTTCAAACGTATTTTTTTAATATTTCATCAACCAAGTACTGAAAATTCAAATCTGTTTTTGCGAGCTAATCACAGTCATTAAATGTTATACATGATTATGACATGTAAATATGAGGGATTCCCTATATTTAATAAGTATGATAGTTTTCACCTGTATATTAAATTTGCTGTGAAATAATGAAATATTCAAATCAATAATGAAGTATACAGCTCATATCACCAATCGATCCTGCAATCGGGAATTCTTGCGAAGAACGTTATTTCCACTTCTCGTGAGTTCATTCCCCTAATTGGAGGGACCACCCAAATTCTAACTGTCAGCGAAAACCACAAAATGACCTTAACAAGCAGATGACCCACCTCCTTTATTGCCTTTAAGGGGGAAAGCATTGACGACTTTCTACGTTGGAGCCGGGATTCAAACAGTTTGCGGAAAGCAACTTCCTACGTTCCAGCCGGGATTCGAACGACACGTTGGAGCGACTTCCTACGCTTTCGAATCCCGGCTGGAGCGACTTCCTACGCTCCAGCCGGGATTCGAAAGATACGTTGGAGCGACTTTCAACGTTCCAGCCGGTTGAAGAGTTAAATATATTTTTCTTTCCTTTTTTTTAAGTTTTATTTTAGATATTTTTATCCTTTATTCCCACACTTACTACGAACTTTTCCAAATCTTATACTACTAAAATAAAATTTTATGTCAAAATATTTCTATATTCAAGAGAAATTTTAGGAGTCGAGTTCACGCACATGCGCAGAATTCATTCCTATTCAAAACATTGTGCTTTTAGACCAGAATGACACCACGTTAAAACTTTTAGTTGATAATCATAATGAGAGTCTTAGACCATTCAGACGCGCTGCGGGTACGAAGCTTCGTGGCCAGATCGGCAGCACGAGCCATCTAGTTTTGCTGGTCTCCAGTTCGAGTCTCCAAACTGAGAACTTTTTCAATATATTTTTCTTTTCTTTTTTTTGCATTTTTTTTTAGATATTTTTATCCTTTATTAACACACTTACTACGAACTTTTCCTAATCTTATACTACTAAAATAAAATTTTATGTCAAAATATTTGTATATTCAAGAGAAATTTTAGGAGTCGAGTTCATGCACATGCGCAGAATTCAGTCCTATTCAAAACATTGTGCTTTTAGACCAGAATGACACCACGTTAAAACTTTTAGTGGATAATCATAATGAGAGTCTTAGACCATTCAGACGCGCTGCGGGTACGACGCTTCGTGGAAAGATCGGCAGCACAAGCCGTCTAGTTTTACTGGTCTTCAGTTCGAGTCTCGAAACTGAGAACTTTCTCAATATATTTTTCTTTTCTTTTTTTAAAGTTTTATTTTAGATATTTTTATCCTTTATTCCCACACTTACTACGAACTTTTCCAAATCTTATACTACTAAAATAAAATTTTATGTCAAAATATTTCTATATTCAAGAGAAATTTTAGGAGTCGAGTTCACGCACAGGCGCAGAATTCATTCCTATTCAAAACATTGTGGTTTTAGACCAGAATGACAACACGTTAAAACTTTTAGTGGATAATCATAATGAGAGTCTTAGACCATTCAGACGCACTGTGGGTTCGAAGATTCGTGGCCAGATCGGCAGCACGTGCCATCTAGTTTTACTGGTCTTCAGTTCGAGTCTCGAAACTGAGAACTTTTTAAATATATTTTTCTTTTCTTTTTTTTACATTTTTTAAAGATATTTTTATCCTTTATTCCCACACTTACTACGAACTTTTCCAAATCTTATACTACTAAAATAAAACTTTATGTCAAAATATTTCTATATTCAAGAGAAATTTTAGGAGTCGAGTTCACGCACATGCGCAGAATTCATTCCTATTCAAAACATTGTGCTTTTAGACCAGAATGACACCACGTTAAAACTTTTAGTGGATAATCATAATGAGAGTCTTAGACCATTCAGACGCGTTGCGGGTACGAAGCTTCGTGGCCAGATCGGCAGCACGAGCCATCTAGTTTTGCTGGTCTTCAGTTCGAGTCTCGAAACTGAGAACTTTCTCAATATATTTTTCTTTTCTTTTTTTAAAGTTTTATTTTAGATATTTTTATCCTTTATTCCCACACTTACTACGAACTTTTCCAAATCTTATACTACTAAAATAAAATTTTATGTCAAAATATTTCTATATTCAAGAGAAATTTTAGGAGTCGAGTTCACGCACATGCGCAGAATTCATTCCTATTCAAAACTTTGTGCTTTTAGACCAGAATGACACCACGTTAAAACTTTTAGTTGATAATCATAATGAGAGTCTTAGACCATTCAGACGCGCTGCGGGTACGAAGCTTCGTGGCCAGATCGGCAGCACGAGCCATCTAGTTTTGCTGGTCTTCAGTTCGAGTCTCGAAACTGAGAAATTTTTAAATATATTTTTCTTTTCTTTTTTTAACATTTTTTTTAGATATTTTCATCCTTTATTCCCACACTTACAACGAACTTTTCCAAATCTTATATAACTAAAATAAAATTTTATGTTAAAATATTTCTATATTCAAAAGAAATTTTAGGAGTCGAGTTCACGCACATGCCCAGAAATCATTCCTATTCAAAAGATTGTGCTTTTAGACCAGAATGACACCACGTTAAAACTTTTAGTGGATAATCATAATGAGAGTTTTAGACCATTCAGACGCGCTGCGGGTACGAAGCTTCGTGGCCAGATTGGCAGCACGAGCCATCTAGTTTTGCTGGTCTCCAGTTCGAGTCTCCAAACTGAGAACTTTTTCAATATATTTATCTTTTCTTTTTTTTGCATTTTTTTTTAGATATTTTTATCCTTTATTCCCACACTTACTACGAACTTTTCCAAATCTTATACAACTAAAATAAAATTTTATGTCAAAATATTTCTATATTCAAGAGAAATTTTAGGAGTCGAGTTCACGCACATGCGCAGAATTCATTCCTATTCAAAACATTGTGCTTTTAGACCAGAATGACACCACGTTAAAACTTTTAGTTGATAATCATAATGAGAGTCTTAGACCATTCAGACGCGCTGTAGGTACGAAGCTTCGTGGCCAGATCGGCAGCACGAGCCACCTAGTTTTGCTGGTCTTCAGTTCGAGTCTCGAAACTGAGAACTTTTTATACATATTTTTCTTTTCTTTTTTTTAAAGTTTTATTTAAGATATTTTTATCCTTTATTCCCACACTTACTACGAACTTTTCCAAATCTTATACTACTAAAATAAAATTTTATGTCAAAATATTTCTATATTCAAGAGAAATTTTAGGAGTCGAGTTCACGCACATGCGCAGAATTCATTCCTATTCAAAACATTGTGCTTTTGGACCACAATGACACCACGTTAAAACTTTTAGTTGATAATCATAATGAGAGTCTTAGACCATTCAGACGCGCTGCGGGTACGAATCTTCGTGGCCAGATCGGCAGCACGAGCCATCTAGTTTTTCTGGTATTCAGTTCGAGTCTCGAAACTGAGAACTTTTTATACATATTTTTCTTTTCTTTTTTTTAAAGTTTTATTTAAGATATTTTTATCCTTTATTCCCACACTTACTACGAACTTTTCCAAATCTTATACTACTAAAATAAAATTTTATGTCAAAATATTTCTATATTCAAGAGAAATTTTAGGAGTCGAGTTCACGCACATGCGCAGAATTCATTCCTATTCAAAACATTGTGCTTTTAGACCACAATGACACCACGTTAAAACTTTTAGTTGATAATCATAATGAGAGTCTTAGACCATTCAGACGCGCTGCGGGTACGAAGCTTCGTGGACAGATCGGCAGCACGAGCCATCTAGTTTTGCTGGTATTCAGTTCGAGTCTCGAAACTGAGAACTTTCTCAATATATTTTTCTTTTCTTTTTTTAAAGTTTTATTTTAGATATTTTTATCCTTTATTCCCACACTTACTACGAACTTTTCCAAATCTTATACTACTAAAATAAAATTTTATGTCAAAATATTTCTATATTCAAGAGAAATTTTAGGAGTCGAGTTCACGCACAGGCGCAGAATTCATTCCTATTCAAAACATTGTGGTTTTAGACCAGAATGACAACACGTTAAAACTTTTAGTGGATAATCATAATGAGAGTCTTAGACCATTCAGACGCACTGTGGGTTCGAAGATTCGTGGCCAGATCGGCAGCACGTGCCGTCTAGTTTTGCTGGTCTTCAGTTCGAGTCTCGAAACTGAGAACTTTTTAAATATATTTTTCTTTTCTTTTTTTTACATTTTTTAAAGATATTTTTATCCTTTATTCCCACACTTACTACGAACTTTTCCAAATCTTATACTACTAAAATAAAACTTTATGTCAAAATATTTCTATATTCAAGAGAAATTTTAGGAGTCGAGTTCACGCACATGCGCAGAATTCATTCCTATTCAAAACATTGTGCTTTTAGACCAGAATGACACCACGTTAAAACTTTTAGTGGATAATCATAATGAGAGTCTTAGACCATTCAGACGCGTTGCGGGTACGAAGCTTCGAGGCCAGATCGGCAGCACGAGCCATCTAGTTTTGCTGGTCTTCAGTTCGAGTCTCGAAACTGAGAACTTTCTCAATATATTTTTCTTTTCTTTTTTTAAAGTTTTATTTTAGATATTTTTATCCTTTATTCCCACACTTACTACGAACTTTTCCAAATCTTATACTACTAAAATAAAATTTTATGTCAAAATATTTCTATATTCAAGAGAAATTTTAGGAGTCGAGTTCACGCACATGCGCAGAATTCATTCCTATTCAAAACATTGTGGTTTTAGACCAGAATGACACCACGATAAAACTTTTAGTGGATAATCATAATGAGAGTCTTAGACCATTCACACGCGCTGTAGGTACGAAGCTTCGTGGCCAGATCGGCAGCACGAGCCATCTAGTTTTGCTGGTATTCAGTTCGAGTCTCGAAACTGAGAACTTTTTATACATATTTTTCTTTTCTTTTTTTTAAAGTTTTATTTAAGATATTTTTATCCTTTATTCCCACACTTACTACGAACTTTTCCAAATCTTATACTACTAAAATAAAATTTTATTTCAAAATATTTCTATATTCAAGAGAAATTTTAGGAGTCGAGTTCACGCACATGCGCAGAATTCATTCCTATTCAAAACATTGTGCTTTTAGACCAGAATGACACCACGTTAAAACTTTTAGTGGATAATCATAATGAGAGTCTTAGACCATTCAGACGCGCTGCGCGTACGACGCTTCGTGGAAAGATCGGCAGCACAAGCCGTCTAGTTTTGCTGGTCTTCAGTTCGAGTCTCGAAACTGAGAACTTTCTCAATATATTTTTCTTTTCTTTTTTTAAAGTTTTATTTTAGATATTTTTATCCTTTATTCCCACACTTACTACGAACTTTTCCAAATCTTATACTACTAAAATAAAATTTTATGTCAAAATATTTCTATATTCAAGAGAAATTTTAGGAGTCGAGTTCACGCACAGGCGCAGAATTCATTCCTATTCAAAACATTGTGGTTTTAGACCAGAATGACAACACGTTAAAACTTTTAGTGGATAATCATAATGAGAGTCTTAGACCATTCAGACGCACTGTGGGTTCGAAGATTCGTGGCCAGATCGGCAGCACGTGCCATCTAGTTTTGCTGGTCTTCAGTTCGAGTCTCGAAACTGAGAACTTTTTAAATATATTTTTCTTTTCTTTTTTTTACATTTTTTAAAGATATTTTTATCCTTTATTCCCACACTTACTACGAACTTTTCCAAATCTTATACTACTAAAATAAAACTTTATGTCAAAATATTTCTATATTCAAGAGAAATTTTAGGAATCGAGTTCACGCACATGCGCAGAATTCATTCCTATTCAAAACATTGTGCTTTTAGACCAGAATGACACCACGTTAAAACTTTTAGTGGATAATCATAATGAGAGTCTTAGACCATTCAGACGCGTTGCGGGTACGAAGCTTCGTGGCCAGATCGGCAGCACGAGCCATCTAGTTTTGCTGGTCTTCAGTTCGAGTCTCGAAACTGAGAACTTTCTCAATATATTTTTCTTTTCTTTTTTTAAAGTTTTATTTTAGATATTTTTATCCTTTATTCCCACACTTACTACGAACTTTTCCAAATCTTATACTACTAAAATAAAATTTTATGTCAAAATATTTCTATATTCAAGAGAAATTTTAGGAGTCGAGTTCACGCACATGCGCAGAATTCATTCCTATTCAAAACATTGTGGTTTTAGACCAGAATGACACCACGATAAAACTTTTAGTGGATAATCATAATGAGAGTCTTAGACCATTCACACGCGCTGTAGGTACGAAGCTTCGTGGCCAGATCGGCAGCACGAGCCATCTAGTTTTGCTGGTATTCAGTTCGAGTCTCGAAACTGAGAACTTTTTATACATATTTTTCTTTTCTTTTTTTTAAAGTTTTATTTAAGATATTTTTATCCTTTATTCCCACACTTACTACGAACTTTTCCAAATCTTATACTACTAAAATAAAATTTTATGTCAAAATATTTCTATATTCAAGAGAAATTTTAGGAGTCGAGTTCACGCACATGCGCAGAATTCATTCCTATTCAAAAAATTGTGCTTTTAGACCACAATGACACCACGTTAAAACTTTTAGTTGATAATCATAATGAGAGTCTTAGACCATTCAGACGCGCTGCGGGTACGAAGCTTCGTGGACAGATCGGCAGCACGAGCCATCTAGTTTTGCTGGTATTCAGTTCGAGTCTCGAAACTGAGAACTTTCTCAATATATTTTTCTTTTCTTTTTTTAAAGTTTTATTTTAGATATTTTTATCCTTTATTCCCACACTTACTACGAACTTTTTTAAATCTTATACTACTAAAATAAAATTTTATGTCAAAATATTTCTATATTCAAGAGAAATTTTAGGAGTCGAGTTCACGCACATGCGCAGAATTTATTCCTATTCAAAACATTGTGCTTTTAGACCAGAATGACACCACGTTAAAACTTTTAGTGTATAATCATAATGAGAGTCTTAGACCATTCAGACGCGCTGCGGATACGAAGCTTCGTGGCCAGATCGGCAGCACGAGCTATCTAGTTTTGCTGGTCTTCAGTTCGAGTCTCGAAACTGAGAACTTTTTAAATATATTTTTCTTTCCTTTTTTTTAAGTTTTATTTTAGATATTTTTATCCTTTATTCCCACACTTACTACGAACTTTTCCAAATCTTATACTACTAAAATAAAATTTTATGTCAAAATATTTCTATATTCAAGAGAAATTTTAGGAGTCGAGTTCACGCACATGCGCAGAATTCATTCCTATTCAAAACATTGTGGTTTTAGACCAGAATGACACCACGATAAAACTTTTAGTGGATAATCATAATGAGAGTCTTAGACCATTCACACGCGCTGTAGGTACGAAGCTTCGTGGCCAGATCGGCAGCACGAGCCACCTAGTTTTGCTGGTCTTTAGTTCGAGTCTCGAAACTGAGAACTTTTTATACATATTTTTCTTTTCTTTTTTTTAAAGTTTTATTTAAGATATTTTTATCCTTTATTCCCACACTTACTACGAACTTTTCCAAATCTTATACTACTAAAATAAAATTTTATGTCAAAATATTTCTATATTCAAGAGAAATTTTAGGAGTCGAGTTCACGCACATGCGCAGAATTCATTCCTATTCAAAACATTGTGCTTTTAGACCAGAATGACACCACGTTAAAACTTTTAGTGTATAATCATAATGAGAGTCTTAGACCATTCAGACGCGCTGAGGGTACAAAGCTTCGTGGCTAGATCGGCAGCACGAGCCATCTAGTTTTGCTGGTCTTCATTTCGAGTATGGAAACTGAGAACTTTCTCAATATATTTTTCTTTTCTTTTTTTAAAGTTTTATTTTAGATATTTTTATCCTTTATTCCCACACTTACTACGAACTTTTCCAAATCTTATACTACTAAAATAAAATTTTATGTCAAAATATTTCTATATTCAAGAGAAATTTTAGGAATCGAGTTCACGCACTTGCGCAGAATTCATTCCTATTCAAAACATTGTGATTTTAGACCAGAATGACACCACGTTAAAACGTTTAGTGGATAATCATAATGAGAGTCTTAGACCATTCAGACGCGCTGCGGGTACGAAGCTTCGTGGCCAGATCGGCAGCACGAGCTATCTAGTTTTGCTGGTCTTCAGTTCGAGTCTCGAAACTGAGAACTTTTTAAATATATTTTTCTTTTCTTTTTTTTACATTTTTTTTAGATATTTTTATCCTTTATTAACACACTTACTACGAACTTTTCCAAATGTTATACTAGTGAAATAAAATTTTATGTCAAAATATTTGTAGCCAAGAGAAATTTTAGGAGTCGAGTTCACGCACATGCGCAGAATTCATTCCTATTCAAAACATTGTGGTTTTAGACCAGAATGACACCACGTTAAAACTTTTAGTGGATAATCATAATGAGAGTCTTAGACCATTCAGACGCACTGCGGGTTCGAATCTTTGTGGCCAGATCGGCAGCACGTGCCATCTAGTTTTGCTGGTCTTCAGTTCGAGTCTCGAAATTGAGAACTTTTTAAATATATTTTTCTTTCCTTTTTTTTAAGTTTTATTTTAGATATTTTTATCCTTTATTCCCACACTTACTACGAACTTTTCCAAATCTTATACTACTAAAATAAAATTTTATGTCAAAATATTTCTATATTCAAGAGAAATTTTAGGAGTCGAGTTCACGCACATGCGCAGAATTCATTCCTATACAAAACATTGTGCTTTTAGACCAGAATGACACCACATTAAAACTTTTAGTGGATAATCATAATGAGAGTCTTAGACCATTCAGACGCGCTGCGGGTACGAAGCTTCGTGGTCAGATCGGCAGCACGAGCCATCTAGTTTTGCTGGTCTTCAGTTCGAGTCTCGAAACTGAGAACTTTTTAAATATATTTTTCTTTTATTTTTTTTACATTTTTTTTAGATATTTTTATCCTTTATTCCCACACTTACTACGAACTTTTCCAAATCTTATACTAGTAAAATAAAATTTTATGTCAAAATATTTCTATATTCAAGAGAAATTTTAGGAGTCGAGTTCACGCACATGCGCAGAATTCATTCCTATTCAAAACATTGTGCTTTTAGACCAGAATGACACCACGTTAAAACTTTTAGTGGATAATCATAATGAGAGTCTTAGACCATTCACACGCGCTGTAGGTACGAAGCGTCGTGGCCAGATCGGCAGCACGACCCACCTAGTTTTGCTGGTCTTCAGTTCGAGTCTCGAAACTGAGAACTTTTTATACATATTTTTCTTTTCTTTTTTTTAAAGTTTTATTTAAGATATTTTTATCCTTTATTCTCACACTTACTACGAACTTTTCCAAATCTTATACTACTAAAATAAAATTTTATGTCAAAATATTTCTATATTCAAGAGAAATTTTAGGAGTCGAGTTCACGCACATGCGATGAATTCATTCCTATTCAAAACATTGTGCTTTTAGACCAGAATGACACCACGTTAAAACTTTTAGTGGATAATCATAATGAGAGTCTTAGACCATTCAGACGCGCTGCGAGTATGAAGCTTCGTGGCCAGATCGGCAGCACGAGCCACCTAGTTTTGCTGGTCTTTAGTTCGAGTCTCGAAACTGAGAACTTTTTATACATATTTCTCTTTTCTTTTTTTTAAAGTTTTATTTAAGATATTTTTATCCTTTATTCCCACACTTACTACGAACTTTTCCAAATCTTATGCTACTAAAATAAAATTTTATGTCAAAATATTTCTATATTCAAGAGAAATTTTAGGAGTCGAGTTCACGCACATGCGCAGAATTCATTCCTATTCAAAACATTGTGCTTTTAGACCAGAATGACACCACGTTAAAACTTTTAGTTGATAATCATAATGAGAGTCTTAGACCATTCAGACGCGCTGCGGGTACGAAGCTTCGTGGCCAGATCGGCAGCACGAGCCATCTAGTTTTGCTGGTATTCAGTTCGAGTCTCGAAACTGAGAACTTTCTCAATATATTTTTCTTTTCTTTTTTTAAAGTTTTATTTTAGATATTTTTATCCTTTATTCCCACACCTACTACGAACTTTTTTAAATCTTATAGTACTAAAATAAAATTTTATGTCAAAATATTTCTATATTCAAGAGAAATTTTAGGAGTCGAGTTCACGCACATGCGCAGAATTCATTCCTATTCAAAATATTGTGCTTTTAGACCAGAATGACACCACGTTAAAACTTTTAGTGTATAATCATAATCAGAGTCTTAGACCATTCAGACGCGCTGAGGGTACGAAGCTTCGTGGCCAGATCGGCAGCACGAGAAATCTAGTTTTGCTGGTCTTCATTTCGAGTATGGAAACTGAGAACTTTCTCAATATATTTTTCTTTTCTTTTTTTAAAGTTTTATTTTAGATATTTTTATCCTTTATTCCCACACTTACTACGAACTTTTCCAAATCTTATACTACTAAAATAAAATTTTATGTCAAAATATTTCTATATTCAAAAGAAATTTTAGGAGTCGAGTTCACGCACATGCCCAGAAATCATTCCTATTCAAAACATTGTGCTTTTAGACCAGAATGACACCACGTTAAAACTTTTAGTGGATAATCATAGTGAGAGTTTTAGACCATTCAGACGCGCTGCGGGTACGAAGCTTCGTGGCCAGATCGGCAGCACGAGCCATCTAGTTTTGCTGGTCTCCAGTTCGAGTCTCCAAACTGAGAACTTTTTCAATATATTTTTCTTTTCTTTTTTTTACATTTTTTTTAGATATTTTTATCCTTTATTAACACACTTACTACGAACTTTTCCAAATCTTATACTACTAAAATAAAATTTTATGTCAAAATATTTGTATATTCAAGAGAAATTTTAGGAGTCGAGTTCATGCACATGCGCAGAATTCAGTCCTATTCAAAACATTGTGCTTTTAGACCAGAATGACACCACGTTAAAACTTTTAGTGGATAATCATAATGAGAGTCTTAGACCATTCAGACGCGCTGCGGGTACGAAGCTTCGTGGCCAGATCGGCAGCACACGCCATCTAGTTTTGCTGGTCTTCAGTTCGAGTCTCGAAACTGAGAACTTTCTCAATATATTTTTCTTTTCTTTTTTTAAAGTTTTATTTTAGATATTTTTATCCTTTATTCCCACACTTACTACGAACTTTTCCAAATCTTATACTACTAAAATAAAATTTTATGTCAAAATATTTCTATATTCAAGAGAAATTTTAGGAGTCGAGTTCACGCACAGGCGCAGAATTCATTCCTATTCAAAACATTGTGGTTTTAGACCAGAATGACACCACGTTAAAACTTTTAGTGGATAATCATAATGAGAGTCTTAGACCATTCAGACGCACTGTGGGTTCGAAGATTCGTGGCCAGATCGGCAGCACGTGCCATCTAGTTTTGCTGGTCTTCAGTTCGAGTCTCGAAACTGAGAACTTTTTAAATATATTTTTCTTTCCTTTTTTTTAAAGTTTTATTTTAGATATTTTTATCCTTTATTCCCACACTTACTACGAACTTTTCCAAATCTTATACTACTAAAATAAAATTTTATGTCAAAATATTTCTATATTCAAGAGAAATTTTAGGAGTCCAGTTCACGCACATGCGCAGAATTCATTCCTATTCAAAACATTGTGCTTTTAGACCAGAAGGACACCACGTTAAAACTTTTAGTGGATAATCATAATGAGAGTCTTAGACCATTCAGACGCGCGGCGGGTACGAAGCTTCGTGGCCAGATCGGCAGCACGAGCCATCTAGTTTTGCTGGTCTTCAGTTGGAGTCTCGAAACTGAGAACTTTTTCAATATATTTTTCTTTTCTTTTTTTTACGTTTTTTAAGATATTTTTATCCTTTATTCCCACACTTACTACGAACTTTTCCAAATCTTATACTACTAAAATAAAATTTTATGTCAAAATATTTCTATATTCAAGAGAAATTTTAGAAGTCGAGTTCACGCACATGCGCAGAATTCATTCCTATTCAAAACATTGTGCTTTTAGACCAGAATGACACCACGTTAAAACTTTTAGTGGATAATCATAATGAGAGTCTTAGACCATTCAGACGCGCTGCGGGTACGATGCTTCGTGGCCAGACCGGCAGCCCGAGCCATTTAGTTTTGCTGGTCTTCAATTCGAGTCTCGAAACTGAGAACTTTTTAAATATATTTTCTTTTCTTTTTTTTACATTTTTTTAGATATTTTTATCCTTTATTCCCACACTTACTACGAACTTTTCCGAATCTTATACTACTAAAATAAAATTTTATGTCAAAATATTTCTATATTCAAGAGAAATTTTAGGAGTCGAGTTCACGCACATGCGCAGTATTCATTCCAATTCAAAACATTGTGCTTTTAGACCAGAATGACACCACGTTAAAACTTTTAGTGGATAATCATAATGAGAGTGTTAGACCATTCAGACGCGCTGCGGGTACGAAGCTTCGTGGCCAGATCGGCAGCACGAGCCATCTAGTTTTGCTGGTCTTCAGTTCGAGTCTCGAAACTGAGAACTTTTTAAATATATTTTTCTTTTCTTTTTTTTACATTTTTTAAAGATATTTTTATCCTTTATTCCCACACTTACTACGAACTTTTCCAAATCTTATACTACTAAAATAAAATTTTATGTCAAAATATTTCTATATTCAAGAGAAATTTTAGGAGTCGAGTTCACGCACATGCGCAGAATTCATTCCTATTCAAAACATTGTGCTTTTAGACCAGAATGACACCACGTTAAAACTTTTAGTGGATAATCATAATGAGAGTGTTAGACCATTCAGACGCGCTGCGGGTACGAAGCTTCGTGGCCAGATCGGCAGCGCGAGCCATCTAGTTTTGCTGGTCTCCAGTTCGAGTCTCGAAACTGAGAACTTTTTCAATATATTTTTCTTTTTTTTTTTACATTTTTTTTAGATATTTTTATCCTTTATTCCCAAACTTACTACGAACTTTTAAAAATCTTATACTAGTAAAATAAAATTTTATGTCAAAATATTTCTATATTCAAGAGAAATTTTAGGAGTTGAGTTCACGCACATGCGCAGAATTCATTCCTATTCAAACATTGTGCTTTTAGACCAGAATGACACCACGTTAAAACTTTTAGTGGATAATCATAATGAGAGTCTTAGACAATTCAGACGCTCTGCGAGTAGGAAGCTTCGTGGCCAGATCGGCAGCACGAGCCATCTAATTTGCTGGTCGACAGTTCGAGTCTCCATTTTGAGAACTTTTTAAATATATTTTTCTTTTATTTTTTTTACATTTTTTTTAGATATTTTTATCCTTTATTCCCACACTTACTACGAACTTTTCAAAATCTTATACTACTAAAATAAAATTTTGTGTCAAAATATTTCTACATTCAAGAGAAATTTTAGGAGTCGAGTTCACGCACATGCGCAGAATTCATTCCTATTCAAAACATTGTGCTTTTAGACCAGAATGACACCACGTTAAAACTTTTAGTGGATAATCGTAATGAGAGTCTTAGACCATTCAGACTCGCTGCGGGTACGAAGCTTCGTGGCCAGATCGGCAGCACGAGCCATCTAGTTTTGCTGGTCTTCAGTTCGAGTCTCGAAACTGAGAACTTTTTAAATATATTTTTCTTTCCTTTTTTTAACATTTTTTTTAGATATTTTTATCCTTTATTCCCACACTTACTACGAACTTTTAAAAATCTTATACTAGTAAAATAAAATTTTATGTCAAAATATTTCTATATTCAAGAGAAATTTTAGGAGTCGAGTTCACGCACATGCGCAGAATTCATTCCTATTCAAAACATTGTGCTTTTAGACCAGAATGACACCACGTTAAAACTTTTAGTGGATAATCATAATGAGAGTGTTAGACCATTCAGACGCGCTGCGGGTACGAAGCTTCGTGGCCAGATCGGCAGCACGAGCCATCTAGTTTTGCTGGTCTTCAGTTCGAGTCTCGAAACTGAGAACTTTTTAAATATATTTTTCTTTTCTTTTTTTTTACATTTTTTTAAGATATTTTTATCCTTTATTCCCACACTTACTACGAACTTTTCCAAATCTTATACTACTAAAATAAAATTTTATGTCAAAATATTTCTATATTCAAGAGAAATTTTAGGAGTCGAGTTCACGCACATGCGCAGAATTCATTCCTATTCAAAACATTGTGCTTTTAGACCAGAATGACACCACGTTAAAACTTTTAGTGGATAATCATAATGAGAGTCTTAGACCATTCAGACGCGCTGCGGGCACGAAGCTTCGTGGCCAGATCGGCAGCACGTGCCATCTAGTTTTGCTGGTCTTCAGTTCGAGTCTCGAAACTGAGAACTTTTTAAATATATTTTTCTTTCCTTTTTTTTAAGTTTTATTTTAGATATTTTTATCCTTTATTCCCACACTTACTACGAACTTTTCCAAATCTTATACTACTAAAATAAAATTTTATGTCAAAATATTTCTATATTCAAGAGAAATTTTAGGAGTGGAGTTCACGCACATGCGCAGAATTCATTCCTATTCAAAACATTGTGCTTTTAGACCAGAATGACACCACGTTAAAACTTTTAGTGGATAATCATAATGAGAGTCTTAGACCATTCAGACGCGCTGCGGGTACGAAGCTTCGTGGTCAGATCGGCTGCACGAGCCATCTAGTTTTGCTGGTCTTCAGTTCGAGTCTCGAAACTGAGAAATTTTTAAATATATTTTTCTTTTCTTTTTTTTACATTTTTTTTAGATATTTTTATCCTTTATTCCCACACTTACTACGAACTTTTCCAAATCTTATACTACTAAAATAAAATTTTATGTCAAAATATTTCTATATTCATGAGAAATTTTAGGAGTCGAGTTCACGCACATGCGCAGAATTCATTCCTATTCAAAACATTGTGCTTTTAGACCAGAATGACACCACGTTAAAACTTTTAGTGGATAATCATAATGAGAGTCTTAGACCATTCAGACGCGCTGCGGGTACGAAGCTTCGTGGTCAGATCGGCTGCACGAGCCATCTAGTTTTGCTGGTCTTCAGTTCGAGTCTCGAAACTGAGAAATTTTTCAATATATTTTTCTTTTATTTTTTTTACATTTTTTTTAGATATTTTTATCCTTTATTCCCACACTTACTACGAACTTTTAAAAATCTTATACTAGTAAAATAAAATTTTATGTCAAAATATTTCTATATTCAAGAGAAATTTTAGGAGTTGAGTTCACGCACATGCGCAGAATTCATTCCTATTCAAACATTGTGCTTTTAGACCAGAATGACACCACGTTAAAACTTTTAGTGGATAATCATAATGAGAGTCTTAGACAATTCAGACGCGCTGCGAGTAGGAAGCTTCGTGGCCAGATCGGCAGCACGAGCCATCTAATTTGCTGGTCGTCAGTTCGAGTCTCGAAACTGAGAACTTTTTAAATATATTTTTCTTTTCTTTTTTTTACATTTTTTAAAGATATTTTTATCCTTTATTCCCACACTTACTACGAACTTTTCCAAATCTTATACTACTAAAATAAAATTTTATGTCAAAATATTTCTATATTCAAGAGAAATTTTAGGAGTCGAGTTCACGCACATGCGCAGAATTCATTCCTATTCAAAACATTGTGCTTTTAGACCAGAATGACACCACGTTAAAACTTTTAGTGGATAATCATAATGAGAGTCTTAGACCATTCAGACGCGCTGCGGGCACGAAGCTTCGTGGCCAGATCGGAAGCACGTGCCATCTAGTTTTGCTGGTCTTCAGTTCGAGTCTCGAAACTGAGAACTTTTTAAATATATTTTTCTTTCCTTTTTTTTACATTTTTTTTTAGATATTTTTATCCTTTATTCCCACACTTACTACGAACTTTTCCAAATCTTATACTACTAAAATAAAATTTTATGTCAAAATATTTCTATATTCATGAGAAATTTTAGGAGTCGAGTTCACGCACATGCGCAGAATTCATTCCTATTCAAAACATTGTGCTTTTAGACCAGAATGACACCACGTTAAAACTTTTAGTGGATAATCATAATGAGAGTCTTAGACCATTCAGACGCGCTGCGGGTACGAAGCTTCGTGGTCAGATCGGCTGCACGAGCCATCTAGTTTTGCTGGTCTTCAGTTCGAGTCTCGAAACTGAGAAATTTTTCAATATATTTTTCTTTTCTTTTTTTTACATTTTTTAAAGATATTTTTATCCTTTATTCCCACACTTACTACGAACTTTTCCAAATCTTATACTACTAAAATAAAATTTTATGTCAAAATATTTCTATATTCAAGAGAAATTTTAGGAGTCGAGTTCACGCACATGCGCAGAATTCATTCCTATTCAAAACATTGTGCTTTTAGACCAGAATGACACCACGTTAAAACTTTTAGTGGATAATCATAATGAGAGTCTTAGACCATTCAGACGCGTTGCGGGTACGAAGCTTCGTGGCCAGATCGGAAGCACGTGCCATCTAGTTTTGCTGGTCTTCAGTTCGAGTCTCGAAACTGAGAACTTTTTAAATATAATTTTCTTTTCTTTTTTTTTACATTTTTTTTAGATATTTTTATCCTTTATTCCCACACTTACTACGAACTTTTCCAAATCTTATACTACTAAAATAAAATTTTATGTCAAAATAATTTTATATTCAAGAGCAATTTTAGGAGTCGAGTTCACGCACATGCGCAGAATTCATTCCTATTCAAAACATTGTGCTTTTAGACCAGAATGACACCACGTTAAAACTTTTAGTGGATAATCATAATGAGAGTCTTAGACCATTCAGACGCGCTGCGGGTACGAAGCTTCGTGGCCAGATCGGCAGCACGAGCCATCCAGTTTTGCTGGTCTTCAGTTCGAGTCTCGAAACTGAGAACTTTTTCAATATATTTTTCTTTCCTTTTTTTTACGTTTTTTTTAGATATTTTTATCCTTTATTCCCACACTTACTACGAACTTTTCCAAATCTTATACTACTAAAATAAAATTTTATATCAAAATATTTCTATATTCAAGAGAAATTTTAGAAGTCGAGTTCACGCACATGCGCAGAATTCATTCCTATTCAAAACATTGTGCTTTTAGACCAGAATGACACCACGTTAAAACTTTTAGTGGATAATCATAATGAGAGTGTTAGACCATTCAGACGCGCTGCGGGTACGAAGCTTCGTGGCCAGATCGGCAGCGCGAGCCATCTAGTTTTGCTGGTCTCCAGTTCGAGTCTCGAAACTGAGAACTTTTTCAATATATTTTTCTTTTCTTTTTTTTACATTTTTTTTAGATATTTTTATCCTTTATTCCCATACTTACTACGAACTTTTCAAAATCTTATACTACTAAAATAAAATTTTGTGTCAAAATATTTCTACATTCAAGAGAAATTTTAGGAGTCGAGTTCACGCACATGCGCAGAATTCATTCCTATTCAAAACATTGTGCTTTTAGACCAGAATGACACCACGTTAAAACTTTTAGTGGATAATCGTAATGAGAGTCTTAGACCATTCAGACGCGCTGCGGGTACGAAGCTTCGTGGCCAGATTGGCAGCACGAGCCATCTAGTTTTGCTGGTCTCCAGTTCGAGTCTCGAAACTGAGAACTTTTTCAATATATTTTTCTTTTATTTTTTTTAAATTTTTTATATATTTTTATCCTTTATTCCCACACTTACTACGAACTTTTCCAAATATTATACTACTAAAATAAAATTTTATGTCAAAATATTTCTATATTCAAGAGAAATTTTAGGAGTCGAGTTCACGCACATGCGCAGAATTCATTCCTATTCAAAACATTGTGCTTTTAGACCAGAAAAACACCACGTTTAAACTTTTAGTGGATAATCATAATGAGAGTGTTAGACCATTCAGACGCGCTGCGGGTACGAAGCTTCGTGGCCAGATCGGCAGCACGAGCCATCTAGTTTTGCTGGTCTTCAGTTCGAGTCTCGAAACTGAGAACTTTTTAAATATAATTTTCTTTTCTTTTTTTTACATTTTTTTTTTAGATATTTTTATCCTTTATTCCCACACTTACTACGAACGTTTCCAAATATTATACTAGTAAAATAAAATTTTATGTCAAAATATTTCTATATTCAAGATAAATGTTAGGAGTCGAGTTCACGCACATGCGCAGAATTCATTCCTATTCAAAACATTGTGCTTTTAGACCAGAAAAACACCACGTTAAAACTTTTAGTGGATAATCATAATGAGAGTCTTAGACCATTCAGACGTGTTGCGGGTACGAAGCTCCGTGGCCAGATCGGCAGCACGACCCATCTAGTTTTGCTGGTCTTCAGTTCGAGTCTCGAAACTGAGAACTTTTTAAATATATTTTTCTTTTCTTTTTTTAACATTTTTTTTAGATATTTTTATCCTTTATTCCCACACTTACTACGAACTTTTAAAAATCTTATACTAGTAAAATAAAATTTTATGTCAAAATATTTCTATATTCAAGAGAAATTTTAGGAGTCGAGTTCACGCACATGCGCAGAATTCATTCCTATTCAAAACATTGTGCTTTTAGACCAGAATGACACCACGTTAAAACTTTTAGTGGATAATCATAATGAGAGTGTTAGACCATTCAGACGCGCTTCGGGTACGAAGCTTCGTGGCCAGATCGGCAGCACGAGCCATCTAGTTTTGCTGGTCTTCAGTTCGAGTCTCGAAACTGAGAACTTTTTAAATATATTTTTCTTTTCTTTTTTTTTACATTTTTTTAAGATATTTTTATCCTTTATTCCCACACTTACTACGAACTTTTCCAAATCTTATACTACTAAAATAAAATTTTATGTCAAAATATTTCTATATTCAAGAGAAATTTTAGGAGTCGAGTTCACGCACATGCGCAGAATTCATTCCTATTCAAAACATTGTGCTTTTAGACCAGAATGACACCACGTTAAAACTTTTAGTGGATAATCATAATGAGAGTCTTAGACCATTCAGACGCGCTGCGGGCACGAAGCTTCGTGGCCAGATCGGCAGCACGTGCCATCTAGTTTTGCTGGTCTTCAGTTCGAGTCTCGAAACTGAGAACTTTTTAAATATATTTTTCTTTCCTTTTTTTTAAGTTTTATTTTAGATATTTTTATCCTTTATTCCCACACTTACTACGAACTTTTCCAAATCTTATACTACTAAAATAAAATTTTATGTCAAAATATTTCTATATTCAAGAGAAATTTTAGGAGTCGAGTTCACGCACATGCGCAGAATTCATTCCTATTCAAAACATTGTGCTTTTAGACCAGAATGACACCACGTTAAAACTTTTAGTGGATAATCATAATGAGAGTCTTAGACAATTCAGACGCGCTGCGAGTAGGAAGCTTCGTGGCCAGATCGGCAGCACGAGCCATCTAATTTGCTGGTCGTCAGTTCGAGTCTCGAAACTGAGAACTTTTTAAATATATTTTTCTTTTCTTTTTTTTACATTTTTTAAAGATATTTTTATCCTTTATTCCCACACTTACTACGAACTTTTCCAAATCTTATACTACTAAAATAAAATTTTATGTCAAAATATTTCTATATTCAAGAGAAATTTTAGGAGTCGAGTTCACGCACATGCGCAGAATTCATTCCTATTCAAAACATTGTGCTTTTAGACCAGAATGACACCACGTTAAAACTTTTAGTGGATAATCATAATGAGAGTCTTAGACCATTCAGACGCGCTGCGGGTACGAAGCTTCGTGGTCAGATCGGCTGCACGAGCCATCTAGTTTTGCTGGTCTTCAGTTCGAGTCTCGAAACTGAGAAATTTTTCAATATATTTTTCTTTTATTTTTTTTACATTTTTTTTAGATATTTTTATCCTTTATTCCCACACTTACTACGAACTTTTAAAAATCTTATACTAGTAAAATAAAATTTTATGTCAAAATATTTCTATATTCAAGAGAAATTTTAGGAGTTGAGTTCACGCACATGCGCAGAATTCATTCCTATTCAAACATTGTGCTTTTAGACCAGAATGACACCACGTTAAAACTTTTAGTGGATAATCATAATGAGAGTCTTAGACAATTCAGACGCGCTGCGAGTAGGAAGCTTCGTGGCCAGATCGGCAGCACGAGCCATCTAATTTGCTGGTCGTCAGTTCGAGTCTCGAAACTGAGAACTTTTTAAATATATTTTTCTTTTCTTTTTTTTACATTTTTTAAAGATATTTTTATCCTTTATTCCCACACTTACTACGAACTTTTCCAAATCTTATACTACTAAAATAAAATTTTATGTCAAAATATTTCTATATTCAAGAGAAATTTTAGGAGTCGAGTTCACGCACATGCGCAGAATTCATTCCTATTCAAAACATTGTGCTTTTAGACCAGAATGACACCACGTTAAAACTTTTAGTGGATAATCATAATGAGAGTCTTAGACCATTCAGACGCGCTGCGGGCACGAAGCTTCGTGGCCAGATCGGAAGCACGTGCCATCTAGTTTTGCTGGTCTTCAGTTCGAGTCTCGAAACTGAGAAATTTTTAAATATATTTTTCTTTCCTTTTTTTTACATTTTTTTTTAGATATTTTTATCCTTTATTCCCACACTTACTACGAACTTTTCCAAATCTTATACTACTAAAATAAAATTTTATGTCAAAATATTTCTATATTCATGAGAAATTTTAGGAGTCGAGTTCACGCACATGCGCAGAATTCATTCCTATTCAAAACATTGTGCTTTTAGACCAGAATGACACCACGTTAAAACTTTTAGTGGATAATCATAATGAGAGTCTTAGACCATTCAGACGCGCTGCGGGTACGAAGCTTCGTGGTCAGATCGGCTGCACGAGCCATCTAGTTTTGCTGGTCTTCAGTTCGAGTCTCGAAACTGAGAAATTTTTCAATATATTTTTCTTTTCTTTTTTTTACATTTTTTAAAGATATTTTTATCCTTTATTCCCACACTTACTACGAACTTTTCCAAATCTTATACTACTAAAATAAAATTTTATGTCAAAATATTTCTATATTCAAGAGAAATTTTAGGAGTCGAGTTCACGCACATGCGCAGAATTCATTCCTATTCAAAACATTGTGCTTTTAGACCAGAATGACACCACGTTAAAACTTTTAGTGGATAATCATAATGAGAGTCTTAGACCATTCAGACGCGTTGCGGGTACGAAGCTTCGTGGCCAGATCGGAAGCACGTGCCATCTAGTTTTGCTGGTCTTCAGTTCGAGTCTCGAAACTGAGAACTTTTTAAATATATTTTTCTTTCCTTTTTTTTACATTTTTTTTAGATATTTTTATCCTTTATTCCCACACTTACTACGAACTTTTCCAAATCTTATACTACTAAAATAAAATTTTATGTCAAAATATTTCTATATTCAAGAGAAATTTTAGGAGTCGAGTTCACGCACATGCGCAGAATTCATTCCTATTCAAAACATTGTGCTTTTAGACCAGAAAAACACCACGTTAAAACTTTTAGTGGATAATCATAATGAGAGTCTTAGACCATTCAGACGTGTTGCGGGTACGAAGCTCCGTGGCCAGATCGGCAGCACGAGCCATCTAGTTTTGCTGGTCTTCAGTTCGAGTCTCGAAACTGAGAACTTTTTAAATATATTTTTCTTTCCTTTTTTTAACATTTTTTTTAGATATTTTTATCCTTTATTCCCACACTTACTACGAACTTTTCCAAATCTTATACTACTAAAATAAAATTTTATGTCAAAATATTTCTATATTCATGAGAAATTTTAGGAGTCGAGTTCACGCACATGCGCAGAATTCATTCCTATTCAAAACATTGTGCTTTTAGACCAGAATGACACCACGTTAAAACTTTTAGTGGATAATCATAATGAGAGTCTTAGACCATTCAGACGTGTTGCGGGTACGAAGCTCCGTGGCCAGATCGGCAGCACGAGCCATCTAGTTTTGCTGGTCTTCAGTTCGAGTCTCGAAACTGAGAACTTTTTAAATATATTTTTCTTTCCTTTTTTTAACATTTTTTTTAGATATTTTTATCCTTTATTCCCACACTTACTACGAACTTTTAAAAATCTTATACTAGTAAAATAAAATTTTATGTCAAAATATTTCTATATTCAAGAGAAATTTTAGGAGTTGAGTTCACGCACATGCGCAGAATTCATTCCTATTCAAACATTGTGCTTTTAGACCAGAATGACACCACGTTAAAACTTTTAGTGGATAATCATAATGAGAGTCTTAGACAATTCAGACGCGCTGCGAGTAGGAAGCTTCGTGGCCAGATCGGCAGCACGAGCCATCTAATTTGCTGGTCGTCAGTTCGAGTCTCGAAACTGAGAACTTTTTAAATATATTTTTCTTTTCTTTTTTTTACATTTTTTTAAGATATTTTTATCCTTTATTCCCACACTTACTACGAACTTTTCCAAATCTTATACTACTAAAATAAAATTTTATGTCAAAATATTTCTATATTCAAGAGAAATTTTAGGAGTCGAGTTCACGCACATGCGCAGAATTCATTCCTATTCAAAACATTGTGCTTTTAGACCAGAATGACACCACGTTAAAACTTTTAGTGGATAATCATAATGAGAGTCTTAGACCATTCAGACGCGCTGCGGGCACGAAGCTTCGTGGCCAGATCGGCAGCACGTGCCATCTAGTTTTGCTGGTCTTCAGTTCGAGTCTCGAAACTGAGAACTTTTTAAATATATTTTTCTTTCCTTTTTTTAAGTTTTATTTTAGATATTTTTATCCTTTATTCCCACACTTACTACGAACTTTTCCAAATCTTATACTACTAAAATAAAATTTTATGTCAAAATATTTCTATATTCAAGAGAAATTTTAGGAGTCGAGTTCACGCACATGCGCAGAATTCATTCCTATTCAAAACATTGTGCTTTTAGACCAGAATGACACCACGTTAAAACTTTTAGTGGATAATCATAATGAGAGTCTTAGACCATTCAGACGCGTTGTGGGTACGATGCTTCGTGGACAGACCGGCAGCATGAGCCATCTAGTTTTGCTGGTCTTCAGTTCGAGTCTCGAAACTGAGAACTTTTTAAATATATTTTTCTTTTCTTTTTTTTACATTTTTTTTTAGATATTTTTATCCTTTATTCCCGCACTTACTACGAACTTTTCCAAATCTTATAATACTAAAATAAAATTTTATGTCAAAATATTTCTATATTCAAGAGAAATTTTAGGTATCGAGTTCACGCACATGCGCAGAATTCATTCCTATTCAAAACATTGTGCTTTTAGACCAGAATGACACCACGTTAAAACTTTTAGTGGATAATCATAATGAGAGTCTTAGACCATTCAGACGCGTTGCGGGTACGAAGCTTCGTGGCCAGATCGGCAGCACGAGCCATCTAGTTTTGCTGGTCTTCAGTTCGAGTCTCGAAACTGAGAACTTTTTAAATATATTTTTCTTTTCTTTTTTTTACATTTTTTTAAGATATTTTTATCCTTTATTCCCACACTTACTACGAACTTTTCCAAATCTTATACTACTAAAATAAAATTTTATGTCAAAATATTTCTATATTCAAGAGAAATTTTAGGAGTCGAGTTCACGCACATGCGCAGAATTCATTCCTATTCAAAACATTGTGCTTTTAGACCAGAATGACACCACGTTAAAACTTTTAGTGGATAATCATAATGAGAGTCTTAGACCATTCAGACGCGCTGCGGGCACGAAGCTTCGTGGCCAGATCGGCAGCACGTGCCATCTAGTTTTTCTGGTCTTCAGTTCGAGTCTCGAAACTGAGAACTTTTTAAATATATTTTTCTTTCCTTTTTTTTAAGTTTTATTTTAGATATTTTTATCCTTTATTCCCACACTTACTACGAACTTTTCCAAATCTTATACTACTAAAATAAAATTTTATGTCAAAATATTTCTATATTCAAGAGAAATTTTAGGAGTCTAGTTCACGCACATGCGCAGAATTCATTCCTATTCAAAACATTGTGCTTTTAGACCAGAATGACACCACGTTAAAACTTTTAGTGGATAATCATAATGAGAGTCTTAGACCATTCAGACGCGTTGTGCGTACGATGCTTCGTGGACAGACCGGCAGCATGAGCCATCTAGTTTTGCTGGTCTTCAGTTCGAGTCTCGAAACTGAGAACTTTTTAAATATATTTTTCTTTTCTTTTTTTTACATTTTTTTTTAGATATTTTTATCCTTTATTCCCGCACTTACTACGAACTTTTCCAAATCTTATAATACTAAAATAAAATTTTATGTCAAAATATTTCTATATTCAAGAGAAATTTTAGGTATCGAGTTCACGCACATGCGCAGAATTCATTCCTATTCAAAACATTGTGCTTTTAGACCAGAATGACACCACGTTAAAACTTTTAGTGGATAATCATAATGAGAGTCTTAGACCATTCAGACGCGTTGCGGGTACGAAGCTTCGTGGCCAGATCGGCAGCACGAGCCATCTAGTTTTGCTGGTCTTCAGTTCGAGTCTCGAAACTGAGAACTTTTTAAATATATTTTTCTTTTCTTTTTTTTACATTTTTTTAAGATATTTTTATCCTTTATTCCCACACTTACTACGAACTTTTCCAAATCTTATACTACTAAAATAAAATTTTATGTCAAAATATTTCTATATTCAAGAGAAATTTTAGGAGTCGAGTTCACGCACATGCGCAGAATTCATTCCTATTCAAAACATTGTGCTTTTAGACCAGAATGACACCACGTTAAAACTTTTAGTGGATAATCATAATGAGAGTCTTAGACCATTCAGACGCGCTGCGGGTACGAAGCTTCGTGGCCAGATCGGCAGCACGTGCCATCTAGTTTTGCTGGTCTTCAGTTCGAGTCTCGAAACTGAGAACTTTTTAAATATATTTTTCTTTCCTTTTTTTAACATTTTTTTTAGATATTTTTATCCTTTATTCCCACACTTACTACGAACTTTTCCAAATCTTATACTACTAAAATAAAATTTTATGTCAAAATATTTCTATATTCATGAGAAATTTTAGGAGTCGAGTTCACGCACATGCGCAGAATTCATTCCTATTCAAAACATTGTGCTTTTAGACCAGAATGACACCACGTTAAAACTTTTAGTGGATAATCATAATGAGAGTCTTAGACCATTCAGACGTGTTGCGGGTACGAAGCTCCCTGGCCAGATCGGCAGCACGAGCCATCTAGTTTTGCTGGTCTTCAGTTCGAGTCTCGAAACTGAGAACTTTTTAAATATATTTTTCTTTCCTTTTTTTAACATTTTTTTTAGATATTTTTATCCTTTATTCCCACACTTACTACGAACTTTTAAAAATCTTATACTAGTAAAATAAAATTTTATGTCAAAATATTTCTATATTCAAGAGAAATTTTAGGAGTTGAGTTCACGCACATGCGCAGAATTCATTCCTATTCAAACATTGTGCTTTTAGACCAGAATGACACCACGTTAAAACTTTTAGTGGATAATCATAATGAGAGTCTTAGACAATTCAGACGCGCTGCGAGTAGGAAGCTTCGTGGCCAGATCGGCAGCACGAGCCATCTAATTTGCTGGTCGTCAGTTCGAGTCTCGAAACTGAGAACTTTTTAAATATATTTTTCTTTTCTTTTTTTTACATTTTTTTAAGATATTTTTATCCTTTATTCCCACACTTACTACGAACTTTTCCAAATCTTATACTACTAAAATAAAATTTTATGTCAAAATATTTCTATATTCAAGAGAAATTTTAGGAGTCGAGTTCACGCACATGCGCAGAATTCATTCCTATTCAAAACATTGTGCTTTTAGACCAGAATGACACCACGTTAAAACTTTTAGTGGATAATCATAATGAGAGTCTTAGACCATTCAGACGCGCTGCGGGCACGAAGCTTCGTGGCCAGATCGGCAGCACGTGCCATCTAGTTTTGCTGGTCTTCAGTTCGAGTCTCGAAACTGAGAACTTTTTAAATATATTTTTCTTTCCTTTTTTTAAGTTTTATTTTAGATATTTTTATCCTTTATTCCCACACTTACTACGAACTTTTCCAAATCTTATACTACTAAAATAAAATTTTATGTCAAAATATTTCTATATTCAAGAGAAATTTTAGGAGTCGAGTTCACGCACATGCGCAGAATTCATTCCTATTCAAAACATTGTGCTTTTAGACCAGAATGACACCACGTTAAAACTTTTAGTGGATAATCATAATGAGAGTCTTAGACCATTCAGACGCGTTGTGGGTACGATGCTTCGTGGACAGACCGGCAGCATGAGCCATCTAGTTTTGCTGGTCTTCAGTTCGAGTCTCGAAACTGAGAACTTTTTAAATATATTTTTCTTTTCTTTTTTTTACATTTTTTTTTAGATATTTTTATCCTTTATTCCCGCACTTACTACGAACTTTTCCAAATCTTATAATACTAAAATAAAATTTTATGTCAAAATATTTCTATATTCAAGAGAAATTTTAGGTATCGAGTTCACGCACATGCGCAGAATTTATTCCTATTCAAAACATTGTGCTTTTAGACCAGAATGACACCACGTTAAAACTTTTAGTGGATAATCATAATGAGAGTCTTAGACCATTCAGACGCGTTGCGGGTACGAAGCTTCGTGGCCAGATCGGCAGCACGAGCCATCTAGTTTTGCTGGTCTTCAGTTCGAGTCTCGAAACTGAGAACTTTTTAAATATATTTTTCTTTTCTTTTTTTTACATTTTTTTAAGATATTTTTATCCTTTATTCCCACACTTACTACGAACTTTTCCAAATCTTATACTACTAAAATAAAATTTTATGTCAAAATATTTCTATATTCAAGAGAAATTTTAGGAGTCGAGTTCACGCACATGCGCAGAATTCATTCCTATTCAAAACATTGTGCTTTTAGACCAGAATGACACCACGTTAAAACTTTTAGTGGATAATCATAATGAGAGTCTTAGACCATTCAGACGCGCTGCGGGCACGAAGCTTCGTGGCCAGATCGGCAGCACGTGCCATCTAGTTTTTCTGGTCTTCAGTTCGAGTCTCGAAACTGAGAACTTTTTAAATATATTTTTCTTTCCTTTTTTTTAAGTTTTATTTTAGATATTTTTATCCTTTATTCCCACACTTACTACGAACTTTTCCAAATCTTATACTACTAAAATAAAATTTTATGTCAAAATATTTCTATATTCAAGAGAAATTTTAGGAGTCTAGTTCACGCACATGCGCAGAATTCATTCCTATTCAAAACATTGTGCTTTTAGACCAGAATGACACCACGTTAAAACTTTTAGTGGATAATCATAATGAGAGTCTTAGACCATTCAGACGCGTTGTGGGTACGATGCTTCGTGGACAGACCGGCAGCATGAGCCATCTAGTTTTGCTGGTCTTCAGTTCGAGTCTCGAAACTGAGAACTTTTTAAATATATTTTTCTTTTCTTTTTTTTACATTTTTTTTTAGATATTTTTATCCTTTATTCCCGCACTTACTACGAACTTTTCCAAATCTTATAATACTAAAATAAAATTTTATGTCAAAATATTTCTATATTCAAGAGAAATTTTAGGTATCGAGTTCACGCACATGCGCAGAATTCATTCCTATTCAAAACATTGTGCTTTTAGACCAGAATGACACCACGTTAAAACTTTTAGTGGATAATCATAATGAGAGTCTTAGACCATTCAGACGCGTTGCGGGTACGAAGCTTCGTGGCCAGATCGGCAGCACGAGCCATCTAGTTTTGCTGGTCTTCAGTTCGAGTCTCGAAACTGAGAACTTTTTAAATATATTTTTCTTTTCTTTTTTTTACATTTTTTTAAGATATTTTTATCCTTTATTCCCACACTTACTACGAACTTTTCCAAATCTTATACTACTAAAATAAAATTTTATGTCAAAATATTTCTATATTCAAGAGAAATTTTAGGAGTCGAGTTCACGCACATGCGCAGAATTCATTCCTATTCAAAACATTGTGCTTTTAGACCAGAATGACACCACGTTAAAACTTTTAGTGGATAATCATAATGAGAGTCTTAGACCATTCAGACGCGCTGCGGGTATGAAGCTTCGTGGCCAGATCGGCAGCACGTGCCATCTAGTTTTTCTGGTCTTCAGTTCGAGTCTCGAAACTGAGAACTTTTTAAATATATTTTTCTTTCCTTTTTTTTAAGTTTTATTTTAGATATTTTTATCCTTTATTCCCACACTTACTACGAAATTTTCCAAATCTTATACTACTAAAATAAAATTTTATGTCAATATATTTCTATATTCAAGAGAAATTTTAGGAGTCTAGTTCACGCACATGCGCAGAATTCATTCCTATTCAAAACATTGTGCTTTTAGACCAGAATGACACCACGTTAAAACTTTTAGTGGATAATCATAATGAGAGTCTTAGACCATTCAGACGCGTTGTGGGTACGATGCTTCGTGGACAGACCGGCAGCATGAGCCATCTAGTTTTGCTGGTCTTCAGTTCGAGTCTCGAAACTGAGAACTTTTTAAATATATTTTTCTTTTCTTTTTTTTACATTTTTTTTAGATATTTTTATCCTTTATTCCCACACTTACTACGAACTTTTCCAAATCTTATAATACTAAAATAAAATTTTATGTCAAAATATTTCTATATTCAAGAGAAATTTTAGGTATCGAGTTCACGCACATGCGCAGAATTCATTCCTATTCAAAACATTGTGCTTTTAGACCAGAATGACACCACGTTAAAACTTTTAGTGGATAATCATAATGAGAGTCTTAGACCATTCAGACGCGTTGCGGGTACGAAGCTTCGTGGCCAGATCGGCAGCACGAGCCATCTAGTTTTGCTGGTCTTCAGTTCGAGTCTCGAAACTGAGAACTTTTTAAATATATTTTTCTTTTCTTTTTTTTACATTTTTTTTTAGATATTTTTATCCTTTATTCCCACATTTACTACGAACTTTTCCAAATCTTATACTACTAAAATAAAATTTTATGTCAAAATATTTCTATATTAAAGTGAAATTTTAGGAGTCGAGTTCACGCACATGCGCAGAATTCATTCCTATTCAAAACATTGTGCTTTTAGACCAGAATGACACCACGTTAAAACTTTTAGTGGATAATCATAATGAGAGTCTTAGACCATTCAGACGCTCTGCGGGTACGAAGCTTCGTGGCAAGATCGGCAGCACGAGCCATCTAGTATTGCTGGTCTTCAGTTCGAGTCTCGAAACTGAGAACTTTTTAAATATATTTTTCTTTTCTTTTTTTTATTTTTTTTAGATATTTTTATCCTTTATTCCCACACTTACTACGAACTTTTCCAAATCTTATACTACTAAAATAAAATTTTATGTCAAAATATTTCTATATTCAAGAGGAATTTTAGGAGTCTAGTTCACGCACATGCGCAGAATTCATTCCTATTCAAAACATTGTGCTTTTAGACCAGAATGACACCACGTTAAAACTTTTAGTGGATAAAACTTTTAGTGGATAATAATGAGAGTCTTAGACCATTCAGACGCGTTGCGGGTACGATGCTTCGTGGCCAGACCGGCAGCACGAGCCATCTAGTTTTGCTGGTCTTCAGTTCGAGTCTCGAAACTGAGAACTTTTTAAATATATTTTTCTTTTCTTTTTTTTACATTTTTTTTAGATATTTTTATCCTTTATTCCCACACTTACTACGAACTTTTCCAAATCTTATAATACTAAAATAAAATTTTATGTCAAAATATTTCTATATTCAAGAGAAATTTTAGGAGTCGAGTTCACGCACATGCGCAGAATTCATTCGTATTCAAAACATTGTGCTTTAAGACCAGAATGACACCACGTTAAAACTTTTAGTGGATAATCATAATGAGAGTCTTAGACCATTCAGACGCGTTGCGGGTACGAAGCTTCGTGGCCAGATCGGCAGCACGAGCCCTCTAGTTTTGCTGGTCTTCAGTTCGAGTCTCGAAACTGAGAACTTTTTAAATATATTTTTCTTTTATTTTTTTTATTTTTTTTAGATATTTTTATCCTTTATTCCCACACTTACTACGAACTTTTCCAAATCTTATAATACTAAAATAAAATTTATGTCAAAATATTTCTATATTCAAGAGAAATTTTAGGAGTCGAGTTCACGCACATGCGCAGAATTCATTCCTATTCAAAACATTGTGCTTTTAGACCAGAATGACACCACGTTAAAACTTTTAGTGGATAATCATAATGAGAGTCTTAGACCATTCAGACGGTCTTCGGGTACGAAGCTTCGTGGCAAGATCGGCAGCACGAGCCATCTAGTATTGCTGGTCTTCAGTTCGAGTGTCGAAACTGAGAACTTTTTAAATATATTTTTCTTTTCTTTTTTTAATTTTTTTTAGATATTTTTATCCTTTATTCCCACACTTACTACGAACTTTTCCAAATCTTATAATACTAAAATAAAATTTTATGTCAAAATATTTCTATATTCAAGAGAAATTTTAGGAGTCGAGTTCACGCACATGCGCAGAATTCATTCCTATTCAAAACATTGTGCTTTTAGACCAGAATGACAGCACGTTAAAACTTTTAGTGGATAATCATAATCAGAGTCTTAGACCATTCAGACGCGTTGCGGGTACGATGCTTCGTGGCCAGATCGGCAGCACGAGCCATCTAGTTTTGCTGGTCTTCAGTTCGAGTCTCGAAACTGAGAACTTTTTAAATATATTTTTCTTTTCTTTTTTTTACATTTTTTTTAGATATTTTTATCCTTTATTCCCACACTTACTACGAACTTTTCCAAATCTTATAATACTAAAATAAAATTTTATGTCAAAATATTTCTATATTCAAGAGAAATTTTAGGATTTGAGTTCACGCACATGCGCAGAATTCATTCCTATTGAAAACATTGTGCTTTTAGACCAGAATGACACCACGTTAAAACTTTTAGTGGATAATCATAATGAGAGTGTTAGACCATTCAGACGCGCTGCGGGTACGAAGCTTCGTGGCCAGATCGGCAGCGCGAGCCATCTAGTTTTGCTTGTCTCCAGTTCGAGTCTCGAAACTGAGAACTTTTTCAATATATTTTTCTTTTCTTTTTTTTACATTTTTTTTAGATATTTTTATCCTTTATTCCCATACTTACTACGAACTTTTCCAAATCTTATACTACTAAAATAAAATTTTATGTCAAAATATTTCTATATTCAAGAGAAATTTTAGGAGTCGAGTTCACGCACATGCGCAGAATTCAGTCCTGATCAAAACATTGTGCTTTTAGACCAGAAAGACACCACGTTAAAACTTTTAGTGGATAATCATAATGAGAGTGTTAGACCATTCAGACGCGCTGCGGGTACGAAGCTTCGTGGCCAGATCGGCAGCACGAGCCGTCTAGTTTTGCTGGTCTTCAGTTCGAGTCTCGAAACTGAGAACTTTCTCAATATATTTTTCTTTTCTTTTTTTAAAGTTTTATTTTAGATATTTTTATCCTTTATTCCCACACTTACTACGAACTTTTCCAAATCTTATACTACTAAAATAAAATTTTATGTCAAAATAATTTTATATTCAAGAGAAATTTTAGGAGTCGAGTTCACGCACATGCGCAGAATTCATTCCTATTCAAAACATTGTGCTTTTAGACCAGAATGACACCACGTTAAAACTTTTAGTGGATAATCATAATGAGAGTCTTAGACCATTCAGACGCGCTGCGGGTACGAAGCTTCGTGGCCAGATCGGCAGCACGAGCCATCTAGTTTTGCTGGTCTTCAGTTCGAGTCTCGAAACTGAGAACTTTTTCAATATATTTTTCTTTTCTTTTTTTTACGTTTTTTTTAGATATTTTTATCCTTTATTCCCACACTTACTACGAACGTTTCCAAATCTTATACTACTAAAATAAAATTTTATATCAAAATATTTCTATATTCAAGAGAAATTTTATAAGTCGAGTTCACGCACATGCGCAGAATTCATTCCTATTCAAAACATTGTGCTTTTAGACCAGAATGACACCACGTTAAAACTTTTAGTGGATAATCATAATGAGAGTCTTAGACCATTCAGACGCGCTGCGGGTACGATGCTTCGTGGCCAGACCGGCAGCCCGAGCCATATAGTTTTGCTGGTCTTCAATTCGAGTCTCGAAACTGAGAACTTTTTAAATATATTTTCTTTTATTTTTTTTACATTTTTTTAGATATTTTTATCCTTTATTCCCACACTTACTACGAACTTTTCCGAATCTTATACTACTAAAGTAAAATTTTATGTCAAAATATTTCTATATTCAAGAGAAATTTTAGGAGTCGAGTTCACGCACATGCGCAGTATTCATTCCTATTCAAAACATTGTGCTTTTAGACCAGAATGACACCACGTTAAAACTTTTAGTGGATAATCATAATGAGAGTCTTAGACCATTCAGACGCGCTGCGGGTACGAAGCTTCGTGGCCAGACCGGCAGCCCGAGCCATCTAGTTTTGCTGGTCTCCAGTTCGAGTCTCGAAACTGAGAACTTTTTCAATATATTTTTCTTTTTTTTTTACATTTTTTTATATATTTTTATCCTTTATTCCCACACTTACTACGAACTTTTCCAAATATTATACTAGTAAAATAAAGGTTTATGTCAAAATATTTCTATATTCAAGATAAATGTTAGAAGTCGAGTTCACGCACATGCGCAGAATTCATTCCTATTCAAAACATTGTGCTTTTAGACCAGAATGACACCACGTTAAAACTTTTAGTGGATAATCATAATGAGAGTGTTAGACCATTCAGACGCGCTGCGGGTACGAAGCTTCGTGGCCAGATCGGCAGCACGAGCCATCTAGATTTGCTGGTCTTCAGTTCGAGTCTCGAAACTGAGAACTTTTTAAATATAATTTTCTTTTCTTTTTTTTTACATTTTTTTTTAGATATTTTTATCCTTTATTCCCACACTTACTACGAACTTTTCCAAATATTATACTAGTAAAATAAAATTTTATGTCAAAATATTTCTATATTCAAGATAAATGTTAGGAGTCGAGTTCACGCACATGCGCAGAATTCATTCCTATTCAAAACATTGTGCTTTTAGACCAGAAAAACACCACGTTAAAACTTTTAGTGGATAATCATAATGAGAGTCTTAGACCATTCAGACGCGCTGCGGGTACGATGCTTCGTGGCCAGACCGGCAGCCCGAGCCATATAGTTTTGCTGGTCTTCAATTCGAGTCTCGAAACTGAGAACTTTTTAAATATATTTTCTTTTTTTTTTTTTACATTTTTTTAGATATTTTTATCCTTTATTCCCACACTTACTACGAACTTTTCCGAATCTTATACTACTAAAATAAAATTTTATGTCAAAATATTTCTATATTCAAGAGAAATTTTAGGAGTCGAGTTCACGCACATGCGCAGTATTCATTCCTATTCAAAACATTGTGCTTTTAGACCAGAATGACACCACGTTAAAACTTTTAGTGGATAATCATAATGAGAGTCTTAGACCATTCAGACGCGCTGCGGGTACGAAGCTTCGTGGCCAGATCGGCAGCACGAGCCATCTAGTTTTGCTGGTCTTCAGTTCGAGTCTCGAAACTGAGAACTTTTTAAATATATTTTTCTTTTCTTTTTTTATATTTTTTTAAGATATTTTTATCCTTTATTCCCACACTTACTACGAACTTTTCCAAATCTTATACTACTAAAATAAAATTTTATGTCAAAATATTTCTATATTCAAGAGAAATTTTAGGAGTCGAGTTCACGCACATGCGCAGAATTCATTCCTATTCAAAACATTGTGCTTTTAGACCAGAATGACACCACGTTAAAACTTTTAGTGGATAATCATAATGAGAGTGTTAGACCATTCAGACGCGCTGCGGGTACGAAGCTTCGTGGCCAGATCGGCAGCGCGAGCCATCTAGTTTTGCTGGTCTCCAGTTCGAGTCTCGAAACTGAGAACTTTTTCAATATATTTTTCTTTTTTTTTTACATTTTTTTATATATTTTTATCCTTTATTCCCACACTTACTACGAACTTTTCCAAATATTATACTAGTAAAATAAAAGTTTATGTCAAAATATTTCTATATTCAAGATAAATGTTAGGAGTCGAGTTCACGCACATGCGCAGAATTCATTCCTATTCAAAACATTGTGCTTTTAGACCAGAAAAACACCACGTTTAAACTTTTAGTGGATAATCATAATGAGAGTCTTAGACCATTCAGACGTGTTGCAGGTACGAAGCTCCGTGGCCAGATCGGCAGCACGAGCCATCTAGTTTTGCTGGTCTTCAGTTCGAGTCTCGAAACTGAGAACTTTTTAAATATATTTTTCTTTCCTTTTTTTAACATTTTTTTTAGATATTTTTATCCTTTATTCCCACACTTACTACGAACTTTTAAAAATCTTATACTAGTAAAATAAAATTTTATGTCAAAATATTTCTATATTCAAGAGAAATTTTAGGAGTCGAGTTCACGCACATGCGCAGAATTCCTTCCTATTCAAAACATTGTGCTTTTAGACCAGAATGACACCACGTTAAAACTTTTAGTGGATAATCATAATGAGAGTGTTAGACCATTCAGACGCGCTGCGGGTACGAAGCTTCGTGGCCAGATCGGCAGCACGAGCCATCTAGTTTTGCTGGTCTTCAGTTCGAGTCTCGAAACTGAGAACTTTTTAAATATATTTTTCTTTCCTTTTTTTAACATTTTTTTTTAGATATTTTTATCCTTTATTCCCACACTTACTACGAACTTTTAAAAATCTTATACTAGTAAAATAAAATTTTATGTCAAAATATTTCTATATTCAAGAGAAATTTTAGGAGATGAGTTCACGCACAAGCGCAGAATTCATTCCTATTCAAACATTGTGCTTTTAGACCAGAATGACACCACGTTAAAACTTTTAGTGGATAATCATAATGAGAGTCTTAGACAATTCAGACGCGCTGCGAGTAGGAAGCTTCGTGGCCAGATCGGCAGCACGAGCCATCTAATTTGCTGGTCGTCAGTTCGAGTCTCGAAACTGAGAACTTTTTCAATATATTTTTCTTTTCTTTTTTTTACGTTTTTTTTAGATATTTTTATCCTTTATTCCCACACTTACTACGAACTTTTCCAAATCTTATACTACTAAAATAAAATTTTATATCAAAATATTTCTATATTCAAGAGAAATTTTAGGAGTCGAGTTCACGCACATGCGCAGAATTCATTCCTATTCAAAACATTGTGCTTTTAGACCAGAATGACACCACGTTAAAACTTTTAGTGGATAATCGTAATGAGAGTCTTAGACCATTCAGACGCGCTGCGGGTACGAAGCTTCGTGGCCAGATCGGCAGCACGAGCCATCTAGTTTTGCTGGTCTCCAGTTCGAGTCTCGAAACTGAGAACTTTTTCAATATATTTTTCTTTTCTTTTTTTTAAATTTTTTATATATTTTTATCCTTTATTCCCACACTTACTACGAACTTTTCCAAATCTTATACTACTAAAATAAAATTTTATGTCAAAATATTTCTATATTCAAGAGAAATTTTAGGAGTCGAGTTCACGCACATGCGCAGAATTCATTCCTATTCAAAACATTGTGCTTTTAGACCAGAATGACACCACGTTAAAACTTTTAGTGGATAATCATAATGAGAGTGTTAGACCATTCAGACGCGCTGCGGGTACGAAGATTCGTGGCCAGATCGGCAGCACGAGCCATCTAGTTTTGCTGGTCTTCAGTTCGAGTCTCGAAACTGAGAACTTTTTAAATATATTTTTCTTTTCTTTTTTTTACATTTTTTAAGATATTTTTATCCTTTATTCCCACACTTACTACGAACTTTTCCAAATCTTATACTACTAAAATAAAATTTTATGTCAAAATATTTCTATATTCAAGAGAAATTTTAGGAGTCGAGTTCACGCACATGCGCAGAATTCATTCCTATTCATAACATTGTGCTTTTAGACCAGAATGACACCACGTTAAAACTTTTAGTGGATAATCATAATGAGAGTCTTAGACCATTCAGACGCGCTGCGGGCACGAAGCTTCGTGGCCAGATCGGCAGCACGTGCCATCTAGTTTTGCTGGTCTTCAGTTCGAGTCTCGAAACTGAGAACTTTTTAAATATATTTTTCTTTCCTTTTTTTTAAGTTTTATTTTAGATATTTTTATCCTTTATTCCCACACTTACTACGAACTTTTCCAAATCTTATACTACTAAAATAAAATTTTATGTCAAAATATTTCTATATTCAAGAGAAATTTTAGGAGTCGAGTTCACGCACATGCGCAGAATTCATTCCTATTCAAAACATTGTGCTTTTAGACCAGAATGACACCACGTTAAAACTTTTAGTGGATAATCATAATGAGAGTCTTAGACCATTCAGACGCGCTGCGGGTACGAAGCTTCGTGGTCAGATCGGCTGCACGAGCCATCTAGTTTTGCTGGTCTTCAGTTCGAGTCTCGAAACTGAGAAATTTTTCAATATATTTTTCTTTTCTTTTTTTTACATTTTTTTTAGATATTTTTATCCTTTATTCCCACACTTACTACGAACTTTTCCAAATCTTATACTACTAAAATAAAATTTTATGTCAAAATATTTCTATATTCATGAGAAATTTTAGGAGTCGAGTTCACGCACATGCGCAGAATTCATTCCTATTCAAAACATTGTGCTTTTAGACCAGAATGACACCAAGTTAAAACTTTTAGTGGATAATCATAATGAGAGTCTTAGACCATTCAGACGCGCTGTGGGTACGAAGCTTCGTGGCCAGATCGGCAGCACGAGCCATCTAGTTTTGCTGGTCTTCAGTTCCAGTCTCGAAACTGAGAACTTTTTAAATATATTTTTCTTTTCTTTTTTTTACATTTTTTTAAGATATTTTTATCCTTTATTCCCACACTTACTACGAACTTTTCCAAATCTTATACTAGTAAAATAAAATTTTATGTCAAAATATTTCTATATTCAAGAGAAATTTTAGGAGTCGAGTTCACGCACATGCGCAGAATTCATTCCTATTCAAAACATTGTGCTTTTAGACCAGAAAAACACCACGTTTAAACTTTTAGTGGATAATCATAATGAGAGTCTTAGACCATTCAGACGTGTTGCGGGTACGAAGCTCCGTGGCCAGATCGGCAGCACGAGCCATCTAGTTTTGCTGGTCTTCAGTTCGAGTCTCGAAACTGAGAACTTTTTAAATATATTTTTCTTTCCTTTTTTTAACATTTTTTTTAGATATTTTTATCCTTTATTCCCACACTTACTACGAACTTTTAAAAATCTTATACTAGTAAAATAAAATTTTATGTCAAAATATTTCTATATTCAAGAGAAATTTTAGGAGTCGAGTTCACGCACATGCGCAGAATTCCTTCCTATTCAAAACATTGTGCTTTTAGACCAGAATGACACCACGTTAAAACTTTTAGTGGATAATCATAATGAGAGTGTTAGACCATTCAGACGCGCTGCGGGTACGAAGCTTCGTGGCCAGATCGGCAGCACGAGCCATCTAGTTTTGCTGGTCTTCAGTTCGAGTCTCGAAACTGAGAACTTTTTAAATATATTTTTCTTTCCTTTTTTTAACATTTTTTTTAGATATTTTTATCCTTTATTCCCACACTTACTACGAACTTTTAAAAATCTTATACTAGTAAAATAAAATTTTATGTCAAAATATTTCTATATTCAAGAGAAATTTTAGGAGTCGAGTTCACGCACAAGCGCAGAATTCATTCCTATTCAAACATTGTGCTTTTAGACCAGAATGACACCACGTTAAAACTTTTAGTGGATAATCATAATGAGAGTCTTAGACAATTCAGACGCGCTGCGAGTAGGAAGCTTCGTGGCCAGATCGGCAGCACGAGCCATCTAATTTGCTGGTCGTCAGTTCGAGTCTCGAAACTGAGAACTTTTTCAATATATTTTTCTTTTCTTTTTTTTACGTTTTTTTTAGATATTTTTATCCTTTATTCCCACACTTACTACGAACTTTTCCAAATCTTATACTACTAAAATAAAATTTTATATCAAAATATTTCTATATTCAAGAGAAATTTTAGGAGTCGAGTTCACGCACATGCGCAGAATTCATTCCTATTCAAAACATTGTGCTTTTAGACCAGAATGACACCACGTTAAAACTTTTAGTGGATAATCGTAATGAGAGTCTTAGACCATTCAGACGCGCTGCGGGTACGAAGCTTCGTGGCCAGATCGGCAGCACGAGCCATCTAGTTTTGCTGGTCTCCAGTTCGAGTCTCGAAACTGAGAACTTTTTCAATATATTTTTCTTTTCTTTTTTTTAAATTTTTTATATATTTTTATCCTTTATTCCCACACTTACTACGAACTTTTCCAAATCTTATACTACTAAAATAAAATTTTATGTCAAAATATTTCTATATTCAAGAGAAATTTTAGGAGTCGAGTTCACGCACATGCGCAGAATTCATTCCTATTCAAAACATTGTGCTTTTAGACCAGAATGACACCACGTTAAAACTTTTAGTGGATAATCATAATGAGAGTGTTAGACCATTCAGACGCGCTGCGGGTACGAAGCATCGTGGTCAGATCGGCAGCACGAGCCATCTAGTTTTGCTGGTCTTCAGTTCGAGTCTCGAAACTGAGAACTTTTTAAATATATTTTTCTTTTCTTTTTTTTACATTTTTTTAAGATATTTTTATCCTTTATTCCCACACTTACTACGAACTTTTCCAAATCTTATACTACTAAAATAAAATTTTATGTCAAAATATTTCTATATTCAAGAGAAATTTTAGGAGTCGAGTTCACGCACATGCGCAGAATTCATTCCTATTCAAAACATTGTGCTTTTAGACCAGAATGACACCACGTTAAAACTTTTAGTGGATAATCATAATGAGAGTCTTAGACCATTCAGACGCGCTGCGGGCACGAAGCTTCGTGGCCAGATCGGCAGCACGTGCCATCTAGTTTTGCTGGTCTTCAGTTCGAGTCTCGAAACTGAGAACTTTTTAAATATATTTTTCTTTCCTTTTTTTTAAGTTTTATTTTAGATATTTTTATCCTTTATTCCCACACTTACTACGAACTTTTCCAAATCTTATACTACTAAAATAAAATTTTATGTCAAAATATTTCTATATTCAAGAGAAATTTTAGGAGTCGAGTTCACGCACATGCGCAGAATTCATTCCTATTCAAAACATTGTGCTTTTAGACCAGAATGACACCACGTTAAAACTTTTAGTGGATAATCATAATGAGAGTCTTAGACCATTCAGACGCGCTGCGGGTACGAAGCTTCGTGGTCAGATCGGCTGCACGAGCCGTCTAGTTTTGCTGGTCTTCAGTTCGAGTCTCGAAACTGAGAAATTTTTCAATATATTTTTCTTTTCTTTTTTTTACATTTTTTTTAGATATTTTTATCCTTTATTCCCACACTTACTACGAACTTTTCCAAATCTTATACTACTAAAATAAAATTTTATGTCAAAATATTTCTATATTCATGAGAAATTTTAGGAGTCGAGTTCACGCACATGCGCAGAATTCATTCCTATTCAAAACATTGTGCTTTTAGACCAGAATGACACCAAGTTAAAACTTTTAGTGGATAATCATAATGAGAGTCTTAGACCATTCAGACGCGCTGTGGGTACGAAGCTTCGTGGCCAGATCGGCAGCACGAGCCATCTAGTTTTGCTGGTCTTCAGTTCCAGTCTCGAAACTGAGAACTTTTTAAATATATTTTTCTTTTCTTTTTTTTACATTTTTTTAAGATATTTTTATCCTTTATTCCCACACTTACTACGAACTTTTCCAAATCTTATACTAGTAAAATAAAATTTTATGTCAAAATATTTCTATATTCAAGAGAAATTTTAGGAGTCGAGTTCACGCACATGCGCAGAATTCATTCCTATTCAAAACATTGTGCTTTTAGACCAGAATGACACCACGTTAAAACTTTTAGTGGATAATCATAATAAGAGTCTTAGACCATTCAGACGCGCTGCGGGTACGAAGCTTCGTGGTCAGATCGGCTGCACGAGCCATCTAGTTTTGCTGGTCTTCAGTTCGAGTCTCGAAACTGAGAAATTTTTCAATATATTTTTCTTTTCTTTTTTTTACATTTTTTTTAGATATTTTTATCCTTTATTCCCACACTTACTACGAACTTTTCCAAATCTTATACTACTAAAATAAAATTTTATGTCAAAATATTTCTATATTCATGAGAAATTTTAGGAGTCGAGTTCACGCACATGCGCAGAATTCATTCCTATTCAAAACATTGTGCTTTTAGACCAGAATGACACCAAGTTAAAACTTTTAGTGGATAATCATAATGAGAGTCTTAGACCATTCAGACGCGCTGTGGGTACGAAGCTTCGTGGCCAGATCGGCAGCACGAGCCATCTAGTTTTGCTGGTCTTCAGTTCCAGTCTCGAAACTGAGAACTTTTTAAATATATTTTTCTTTTCTTTTTTTTACATTTTTTTAAGATATTTTTATCCTTTATTCCCACACTTACTACGAACTTTTCCAAATCTTATACTAGTAAAATAAAATTTTATGTCAAAATATTTCTATATTCAAGAGAAATTTTAGGAGTCGAGTTCACGCACATGCGCAGAATTCATTCCTATTCAAAACATTGTGCTTTTAGACCAGAATGACACCACGTTAAAACTTTTAGTGGATAATCATAATGAGAGTCTTAGACCATTCAGACGCGCTGCGGGTACGAAGCTTCGTGGTCAGATCGGCTGCACGAGCCATCTAGTTTTGCTGGTCTTCAGTTCGAGTCTCGAAACTGAGAAGTTTTTAAATATATTTTTCTTTTATTTTTTTTACATTTTTTTAGATATTTTTATCCTTTATTCCCACACTTACTACGAACTTTTCCAAATCTTATACTAGTAAAATAAAATTTCATGTCAAAATATTTCTATATTCAAGAGAAATTTTAGTCGTCGAGTTCACGCACATGCGCAGAATTCATTCCTATTCAAACATTGTGCTTTTAGACCAGAATGACACCACGTTAAAACTTTTAGTGGATAATCATAATGAGAGTCTTAGACAATTCAGACGCGCTGCGAGTAGGAAGCTTCGTGGCCAGATCGGCAGCACGAGCCATCTAATTTGCTGGTCGTCAGTTCGAGTCTCGAAACTGAGAACTTTTTCAATATATTTTTCTTTTCTTTTTTTTACGTTTTTTTTAGATATTTTTATCCTTTATTCCCACACTTACTACGAACTTTTCCAAATCTTATACTACTAAAATAAAATTTTATATCAAAATATTTCTATATTCAAGAGAAATTTTAGGAGTCGAGTTCACGCACATGCGCAGAATTCATTCCTATTCAAAACATTGTGCTTTTAGACCAGAATGACACCACGTTAAAACTTTTAGTGGATAATCGTAATGAGAGTCTTAGACCATTCAGACGCGCTGCGAGTACGAAGCTTCGTGGCCAGATCGGCAGCACGAGCCATCTAGTTTTGCTGGTCTCCAGTTCGAGTCTCGAAACTGAGAACTTTTTCAATATATTTTTCTTTTCTTTTTTTTAAATTTTTTATATATTTTTATCCTTTATTCCCACACTTACTACGAACTTTTCCAAATCTTATACTACTAAAATAAAATTTTATGTCAAAATATTTCTATATTCAAGAGAAATTTTAGGAGTCGAGTTCACGCACATGCGCAGAATTCATTCCTATTCAAAACATTGTGCTTTTAGACCAGAATGACACCACGTTAAAACTTTTAGTGGATAATCATAATGAGAGTGTTAGACCATTCAGACGCGCTGCGGGTACGAAGATTCGTGGCCAGATCGGCAGCACGAGCCATCTAGTTTTGCTGGTCTTCAGTTCGAGTCTCGAAACTGAGAACTTTTTAAATATATTTTTCTTTTCTTTTTTTTACATTTTTTAAGATATTTTTATCCTTTATTCCCACACTTACTACGAACTTTTCCAAATCTTATACTACTAAAATAAAATTTTATGTCAAAATATTTCTATATTCAAGAGAAATTTTAGGAGTCGAGTTCACGCACATGCGCAGAATTCATTCCTATTCATAACATTGTGCTTTTAGACCAGAATGACACCACGTTAAAACTTTTAGTGGATAATCATAATGAGAGTCTTAGACCATTCAGACGCGCTGCGGGCACGAAGCTTCGTGGCCAGATCGGCAGCACGTGCCATCTAGTTTTGCTGGTCTTCAGTTCGAGTCTCGAAACTGAGAACTTTTTAAATATATTTTTCTTTCCTTTTTTTTAAGTTTTATTTTAGATATTTTTATCCTTTATTCCCACACTTACTACGAACTTTTCCAAATCTTATACTACTAAAATAAAATTTTATGTCAAAATATTTCTATATTCAAGAGAAATTTTAGGAGTCGAGTTCACGCACATGCGCAGAATTCATTCCTATTCAAAACATTGTGCTTTTAGACCAGAATGACACCACGTTAAAACTTTTAGTGGATAATCATAATGAGAGTCTTAGACCATTCAGACGCGCTGCGGGTACGAAGCTTCGTGGTCAGATCGGCTGCACGAGCCATCTAGTTTTGCTGGTCTTCAGTTCGAGTCTCGAAACTGAGAAATTTTTCAATATATTTTTCTTTTCTTTTTTTTACATTTTTTTTAGATATTTTTATCCTTTATTCCCACACTTACTACGAACTTTTCCAAATCTTATACTACTAAAATAAAATTTTATGTCAAAATATTTCTATATTCATGAGAAATTTTAGGAGTCGAGTTCACGCACATGCGCAGAATTCATTCCTATTCAAAACATTGTGCTTTTAGACCAGAATGACACCAAGTTAAAACTTTTAGTGGATAATCATAATGAGAGTCTTAGACCATTCAGACGCGCTGTGGGTACGAAGCTTCGTGGCCAGATCGGCAGCACGAGCCATCTAGTTTTGCTGGTCTTCAGTTCCAGTCTCGAAACTGAGAACTTTTTAAATATATTTTTCTTTTCTTTTTTTTACATTTTTTTAAGATATTTTTATCCTTTATTCCCACACTTACTACGAACTTTTCCAAATCTTATACTAGTAAAATAAAATTTTATGTCAAACTATTTCTATATTCAAGAGAAATTTTAGGAGTCGAGTTCACGCACATGCGCAGAATTCATTCCTATTCAAAACATTGTGCTTTTAGACCAGAAAAACACCACGTTTAAACTTTTAGTGGATAATCATAATGAGAGTCTTAGACCATTCAGACGTGTTGCGGGTACGAAGCTCCGTGGCCAGATCGGCAGCACGAGCCATCTAGTTTTGCTGGTCTTCAGTTCGAGTCTCGAAACTGAGAACTTTTTAAATATATTTTTCTTTCCTTTTTTTAACATTTTTTTTAGATATTTTTATCCTTTATTCCCACACTTACTACGAACTTTTAAAAATCTTATACTAGTAAAATAAAATTTTATGTCAAAATATTTCTATATTCAAGAGAAATTTTAGGAGTCGAGTTCACGCACATGCGCAGAATTCCTTCCTATTCAAAACATTGTGCTTTTAGACCAGAATGACACCACGTTAAAACTTTTAGTGGATAATCATAATGAGAGTGTTAGACCATTCAGACGCGCTGCGGGTACGAAGCTTCGTGGCCAGATCGGCAGCACGAGCCATCTAGTTTTGCTGGTCTTCAGTTCGAGTCTCGAAACTGAGAACTTTTTAAATATATTTTTCTTTCCTTTTTTTAACATTTTTTTTAGATATTTTTATCCTTTATTCCCACACTTACTACGAACTTTTAAAAATCTTATACTAGTAAAATAAAATTTTATGTCAAAATATTTCTATATTCAAGAGAAATTTTGGGAGTCGAGTTCACGCACAAGCGCAGAATTCATTCCTATTCAAACATTGTGCTTTTAGACCAGAATGACACCACGTTAAAACTTTTAGTGGATAATCATAATGAGAGTCTTAGACAATTCAGACGCGCTGCGAGTAGGAAGCTTCGTGGCCAGATCGGCAGCACGAGCCATCTAATTTGCTGGTCGTCAGTTCGAGTCTCGAAACTGAGAACTTTTTCAATATATTTTTCTTTTCTTTTTTTTACGTTTTTTTTAGATATTTTTATCCTTTATTCCCACACTTACTACGAACTTTTCCAAATCTTATACTACTAAAATAAAATTTTATATCAAAATATTTCTATATTCAAGAGAAATTTTAGGAGTCGAGTTCACGCACATGCGCAGAATTCATTCCTATTCAAAACATTGTGCTTTTAGACCAGAATGACACCACGTTAAAACTTTTAGTGGATAATCGTAATGAGAGTCTTAGACCATTCAGACGCGCTGCGGGTACGAAGCTTCGTGGCCAGATCGGCAGCACGAGCCATCTAGTTTTGCTGGTCTCCAGTTCGAGTCTCGAAACTGAGAACTTTTTCAATATATTTTTCTTTTCTTTTTTTTAAATTTTTTATATATTTTTATCCTTTATTCCCACACTTACTACGAACTTTTCCAAATCTTATACTACTAAAATAAAATTTTATGTCAAAATATTTCTATATTCAAGAGAAATTTTAGGAGTCGAGTTCACGCACATGCGCAGAATTCATTCCTATTCAAAACATTGTGCTTTTAGACCAGAATGACACCACGTTAAAACTTTTAGTGGATAATCATAATGAGAGTGTTAGACCATTCAGACGCGCTGCGGGTACGAAGCATCGTGGTCAGATCGGCAGCACGAGCCATCTAGTTTTGCTGGTCTTCAGTTCGAGTCTCGAAACTGAGAACTTTTTAAATATATTTTTCTTTTCTTTTTTTTACATTTTTTTAAGATATTTTTATCCTTTATTCCCACACTTACTACGAACTTTTCCAAATCTTATACTACTAAAATAAAATTTTATGTCAAAATATTTCTATATTCAAGAGAAATTTTAGGAGTCGAGTTCACGCACATGCGCAGAATTCATTCCTATTCAAAACATTGTGCTTTTAGACCAGAATGACACCACGTTAAAACTTTTAGTGGATAATCATAATGAGAGTCTTAGACCATTCAGACGCGCTGCGGGCACGAAGCTTCGTGGCCAGATCGGCAGCACGTGCCATCTAGTTTTGCTGGTCTTCAGTTCGAGTCTCGAAACTGAGAACTTTTTAAATATATTTTTCTTTCCTTTTTTTTAAGTTTTATTTTAGATATTTTTATCCTTTATTCCCACACTTACTACGAACTTTTCCAAATCTTATACTACTAAAATAAAATTTTATGTCAAAATATTTCTATATTCAAGAGAAATTTTAGGAGTCGAGTTCACGCACATGCGCAGAATTCATTCCTATTCAAAACATTGTGCTTTTAGACCAGAATGACACCACGTTAAAACTTTTAGTGGATAATCATAATGAGAGTCTTAGACCATTCAGACGCGCTGCGGGTACGAAGCTTCGTGGTCAGATCGGCTGCACGAGCCGTCTAGTTTTGCTGGTCTTCAGTTCGAGTCTCGAAACTGAGAAATTTTTCAATATATTTTTCTTTTCTTTTTTTTACATTTTTTTTAGATATTTTTATCCTTTATTCCCACACTTACTACGAACTTTTCCAAATCTTATACTACTAAAATAAAATTTTATGTCAAAATATTTCTATATTCATGAGAAATTTTAGGAGTCGAGTTCACGCACATGCGCAGAATTCATTCCTATTCAAAACATTGTGCTTTTAGACCAGAATGACACCAAGTTAAAACTTTTAGTGGATAATCATAATGAGAGTCTTAGACCATTCAGACGCGCTGTGGGTACGAAGCTTCGTGGCCAGATCGGCAGCACGAGCCATCTAGTTTTGCTGGTCTTCAGTTCCAGTCTCGAAACTGAGAACTTTTTAAATATATTTTTCTTTTCTTTTTTTTACATTTTTTTAAGATATTTTTATCCTTTATTCCCACACTTACTACGAACTTTTCCAAATCTTATACTAGTAAAATAAAATTTTATGTCAAAATATTTCTATATTCAAGAGAAATTTTAGGAGTCGAGTTCACGCACATGCGCAGAATTCATTCCTATTCAAAACATTGTGCTTTTAGACCAGAATGACACCACGTTAAAACTTTTAGTGGATAATCATAATAAGAGTCTTAGACCATTCAGACGCGCTGCGGGTACGAAGCTTCGTGGTCAGATCGGCTGCACGAGCCATCTAGTTTTGCTGGTCTTCAGTTCGAGTCTCGAAACTGAGAAATTTTTCAATATATTTTTCTTTTCTTTTTTTTACATTTTTTTTAGATATTTTTATCCTTTATTCCCACACTTACTACGAACTTTTCCAAATCTTATACTACTAAAATAAAATTTTATGTCAAAATATTTCTATATTCATGAGAAATTTTAGGAGTCGAGTTCACGCACATGCGCAGAATTCATTCCTATTCAAAACATTGTGCTTTTAGACCAGAATGACACCAAGTTAAAACTTTTAGTGGATAATCATAATGAGAGTCTTAGACCATTCAGACGCGCTGTGGGTACGAAGCTTCGTGGCCAGATCGGCAGCACGAGCCATCTAGTTTTGCTGGTCTTCAGTTCCAGTCTCGAAACTGAGAACTTTTTAAATATATTTTTCTTTTCTTTTTTTTACATTTTTTTAAGATATTTTTATCCTTTATTCCCACACTTACTACGAACTTTTCCAAATCTTATACTAGTAAAATAAAATTTTATGTCAAAATATTTCTATATTCAAGAGAAATTTTAGGAGTCGAGTTCACGCACATGCGCAGAATTCATTCCTATTCAAAACATTGTGCTTTTAGACCAGAATGACACCACGTTAAAACTTTTAGTGGATAATCATAATGAGAGTCTTAGACCATTCAGACGCGCTGCGGGTACGAAGCTTCGTGGTCAGATCGGCTGCACGAGCCATCTAGTTTTGCTGGTCTTCAGTTCGAGTCTCGAAACTGAGAAGTTTTTAAATATATTTTTCTTTTATTTTTTTTACATTTTTTTAGATATTTTTATCCTTTATTCCCACACTTACTACGAACTTTTCCAAATCTTATACTAGTAAAATAAAATTTCATGTCAAAATATTTCTATATTCAAGAGAAATTTTAGGAGTCGAGTTCACGCACATGCGCAGAATTCATTCCTATTCAAAACATTGTGCTTTTAGACCAGAATGACACCATGTTAAAACTTTTAGTGGATAATCATAATGAGAGTCTTAGACCATTCAGACGCGCTGCGGGCACGAAGCTTCGTGGCCAGATCGGCAGCACGAGCCATCTAGTTTTGCTGGTCTTCAGTTCGAGTCTCGAAACTGAGAAATTTTTCAATATATTTTTCTTTTCTTTTTTTTACATTTTTTTTAGATATTTTTATCCTTTATTCCCACACTTACTACGAACTTTTCCAAATCTTATACTACTAAAATAAAATTTTATGTCAAAATATTTCTATATTCAAGAGAAATTTTAGGAGTCGAGTTCACGCACATGCGCAGAATTCATTCCTATTCAAAACATTGTGCTTTTAGACCAGAATGACACCACGTTAAAACTTTTAGTGGATAATCATAATAAGAGTCTTAGACCATTCAGACGCGCTGCGGGTACGAAGCTTCGTGGTCAGATCGGCTGCACGAGCCATCTAGTTTTGCTGGTCTTCAGTTCGAGTCTCGAAACTGAGAAATTTTTCAATATATTTTTCTTTTCTTTTTTTTACATTTTTTTTAGATATTTTTATCCTTTATTCCCACACTTACTACGAACTTTTCCAAATCTTATACTACTAAAATAAAATTTTATGTCAAAATATTTCTATATTCATGAGAAATTTTAGGAGTCGAGTTCACGCACATGCGCAGAATTCATTCCTATTCAAAACATTGTGCTTTTAGACCAGAATGACACCAAGTTAAAACTTTTAGTGGATAATCATAATGAGAGTCTTAGACCATTCAGACGCGCTGTGGGTACGAAGCTTCGTGGCCAGATCGGCAGCACGAGCCATCTAGTTTTGCTGGTCTTCAGTTCCAGTCTCGAAACTGAGAACTTTTTAAATATATTTTTCTTTTCTTTTTTTTACATTTTTTTAAGATATTTTTATCCTTTATTCCCACACTTACTACGAACTTTTCCAAATCTTATACTAGTAAAATAAAATTTTATGTCAAAATATTTCTATATTCAAGAGAAATTTTAGGAGTCGAGTTCACGCACATGCGCAGAATTCATTCCTATTCAAAACATTGTGCTTTTAGACCAGAATGACACCACGTTAAAACTTTTAGTGGATAATCATAATGAGAGTCTTAGACCATTCAGACGCGCTGCGGGTACGAAGCTTCGTGGTCAGATCGGCTGCACGAGCCATCTAGTTTTGCTGGTCTTCAGTTCGAGTCTCGAAACTGAGAAGTTTTTAAATATATTTTTCTTTTATTTTTTTTACATTTTTTTTAGATATTTTTATCCTTTATTCCCACACTTACTACGAACTTTTCCAAATCTTATACTAGTAAAATAAAATTTCATGTCAAAATATTTCTATATTCAAGAGAAATTTTAGGAGTCGAGTTCACGCACATGCGCAGAATTCATTCCTATTCAAAACATTGTGCTTTTAGACCAGAATGACACCACGTTAAAACTTTTAGTGGATAATCAAAATGAGAGTCTTAGACCATTCAGACGCGCTGCGGGCACGAAGCTTCGTGGCCAGATCGGCAGCACGAGCCATCTAGTTTTGCTGGTCTTCAGTTCGAGTCTCGAAACTGAGAAATTTTTCAATATATTTTTCTTTTCTTTTTTTTACATTTTTTTTAGATATTTTTATCCTTTATTCCCACACTTACTACGAACTTTTCCAAATCTTATACTACTAAAATAAAATTTTATGTCAAAATATTTCTATATTCATGAGAAATTTTAGGAGTCGAGTTCACGCACATGCGCAGAATTCATTCCTATTCAAAACATTGTGCTTTTAGACCAGAATGACACCACGTTAAAACTTTTAGTGGATAATCATAATGAGAGTCTTAGACCATTCAGACGCGCTGCGGGCACGAAGCTTCGTGGCCAGATCGGCAGCACGAGCCATCTAGTTTTGAAGGTCTTCAGTTCGAGTCTCGAAACTGAGAACTTATAAATATATTTTTCTTTTCTTTTTTTTACATTTTTTTTAGATATTTTTATCTTTTATTCCCACACTTACTACGAACTTTTCCAAATCTTATACTACTAAAATAAAATTTTATGTCAAAATATTTCTATATTCAAAAGAAATTTTAGGAGTCGAGTTCACGCACATGCGCAGAATTCATTCCTATTCAAAACATTGTGCGTTTAGACCAGAATGACACCACGTTAAAACTTTTAGTGGATAATCATAATGAGAGTCTTAGACCATTCAGACGCGCTGCGGGTACGATGCTTCGTGGCCAGATCGGCAGCACGAGCCATCTAGTTTTGCTGGTCTTCAGTTCGAGTCTCGAAACTAAGAACTTTTTAAATATATTTTTCTTTTCTTTTTTTTACATTTTTTTAAGATATTTTTAACCTTTATTCCCACACTTACTACGAACTTTTTTAAATCTTATACTACTAAAATAAAATTTTATGTCAAAATATTTCTATATTCAAGAGAAATTTTAGGAGTCGAGTTCACGCACATGCGCAGAATTCATTCCTATTCAAAACATTGTGCTTTTAGACCAGAATGACACCACGTTAAAACTTTTAGTGGATAATCATAATGAGAGTTTAGACCATTCAGACGCGCTGTGGGTACGAAGCTTCGTGGCCAGATCGGCAGCACGAGCCATCTAGTTTTGCTGGTCTTCAGTTCGAGTCTCGAAACTGAGAACTTTTTAAATATATTTTTCTTTTATTTTTTTTTTACATTTTTTTTAGATATTTTTATCCTTTATTCCCACACTTACTACGAACTTTTCCAAATCTTATACTAGTAAAATAAAATTTGATTTCAAAATATTTCTATATTCAAGAGAAATTTTAGGAGTCGAGTTCACGCACATGCGCAGAATTCATTCCTATTCAAAACATTGTACTTTTAGACCAGAATGACACCACGTTAAAACTTTTAGTGGATAATCATAATGAGAGTCTTAGACCATTCACACGCGCTGTGGGTACGAAGCTTCGTGGCCAGATCGGCAGCACGAGCCATCTAGTTTTGCTGGTCTTCAGTTCGAGTCTCGAAACTGAGAACTTTTTAAATATATTTTTCTTTTCTTTTTTTTACATTTTTTTAAGATATTTTTATCCTTTATTCCCACACTTACTACGAACTTTTCCAAATCTTATACTACTAAAATAAAATTTTATGTCAAAATATTTCTATATTCAAGAGAAATTTTAGGAGTCGAGTTCACGCACATGCGCAGAATTCATTCCTATTCAAAACATTGTGCTTTTAGACCAGAATGACACCACGTTAAAACTTTTAGTGCATAATCATAATGAGAGTCTTAGACCATTCAGACGCGCTGCGGGCACGAAGCTTCGTGGCCAGATCGGCAGCACGTGCCATCTAGTTTTGCTGGTCTTCAGTTCGAGTCTCGAAACTAAGAACTTTTTAAATATATTTTTCTTTCCTTTTTTTTAAGTTTTATTTTAGATATTTTTATCCTTTATTCCCAAACTTACTACGAACTTTTCCAAATCTTATACTACTAAAATAAAATTTTATGTCAAAATATTTCTATATTCAAGAGAAATTTTAGGAGTCGAGTTCACGCACATGCGCAGAATTCATTCCTATTCAAAACATTGTGCTTTTAGACCAGAATGACACCAAGTTAAAACTTTTAGTGGATAATCATAATGAGAGTCTTAGACCATTCACACGCGCTGTGGGTACGAAGCTTCGTGGCCAGATCGGCAGCACGAGCCATCTAGTTTTGCTGGTCTTCAGTTCGAGTCTCGAAACTAAGAACTTTTTAAATATATTTTTCTTTTCTTTTTTTTACATTTTTTTAAGATATTTTTATCCTTTATTCCCACACTTACTACGAACTTTTCCAAATCTTATACTACTAAAATAAAATTTTCTGTCAAAATATTTCTATATTCAAGAGAAATTTTAGGAGTCGAGTTCACGCACATGCGCAGAATTCATTCCTATTCAAAACATTGTGCTTTTAGACCAGAATGACACCACGTTAAAACTTTTAGTGGATAATCATAATGAGAGTCTTAGACCATTCAGACGCGCTGCGGGCACGAAGCTTCGTGGCCAGATCGGCAGCACGAGCCATCTAGTTTTGAAGGTCTTCAGTTCGAGTCTCGAAACTGAGAACTTATAAATATATTTTTCTTTTCTTTTTTTTACATTTTTTTTAGATATTTTTATCTTTTATTCCCACACTTACTACGAACTTTTCCAAATCTTATACTACTAAAATAAAATTTTATGTCAAAATATTTCTATATTCAAAAGAAATTTTAGGAGTCGAGTTCACGCACATGCGCAGAATTCATTCCTATTCAAAACATTGTGCGTTTAGACCAGAATGACACCACGTTAAAACTTTTAGTGGATAATCATAATGAGAGTCTTAGACCATTCAGACGCGCTGCGGGTACGATGCTTCGTGGCCAGATCGGCAGCACGAGCCATCTAGTTTTGCTGGTCTTCAGTTCGAGTCTCGAAACTAAGAACTTTTTAAATATATTTTTCTTTTCTTTTTTTTACATTTTTTTAAGATATTTTTATCCTTTATTCCCACACTTACTACGAACTTTTTTAAATCTTATACTACTAAAATAAAATTTTATGTCAAAATATTTCTATATTCAAGAGAAATTTTAGGAGTCGAGTTCACGCACATGCGCAGAATTCATTCCTATTCAAAACATTGTGCTTTTAGACCAGAATGACACCACGTTAAAACTTTTAGTGGATAATCATAATGAGAGTTTAGACCATTCAGACGCGCTGTGGGTACGAAGCTTCGTGGCCAGATCGGCAGCACGAGCCATCTAGTTTTGCTGGTCTTCAGTTCGAGTCTCGAAACTGAGAACTTTTTAAATATATTTTTCTTTTATTTTTTTTTTACATTTTTTTTAGATATTTTTATCCTTTATTCCCACACTTACTACGAACTTTTCCAAATCTTATACTAGTAAAATAAAATTTGATTTCAAAATATTTCTATATTCAAGAGAAATTTTAGGAGTCGAGTTCACGCACATGCGCAGAATTCATTCCTATTCAAAACATTGTACTTTTAGACCAGAATGACACCACGTTAAAACTTTTAGTGGATAATCATAATGAGAGTCTTAGACCATTCACACGCGCTGTGGGTACGAAGCTTCGTGGCCAGATCGGCAGCACGAGCCATCTAGTTTTGCTGGTCTTCAGTTCGAGTCTCGAAACTGAGAACTTTTTAAATATATTTTTCTTTTCTTTTTTTTACATTTTTTTAAGATATTTTTATCCTTTATTCCCACACTTACTACGAACTTTTCCAAATCTTATACTACTAAAATAAAATTTTATGTCAAAATATTTCTATATTCAAGAGAAATTTTAGGAGTCGAGTTCACGCACATGCGCAGAATTCATTCCTATTCAAAACATTGTGCTTTTAGACCAGAATGACACCACGTTAAAACTTTTAGTGCATAATCATAATGAGAGTCTTAGACCATTCAGACGCGCTGCGGGCACGAAGCTTCGTGGCCAGATCGGCAGCACGTGCCATCTAGTTTTGCTGGTCTTCAGTTCGAGTCTCGAAACTAAGAACTTTTTAAATATATTTTTCTTTCCTTTTTTTTAAGTTTTATTTTAGATATTTTTATCCTTTATTCCCAAACTTACTACGAACTTTTCCAAATCTTATACTACTAAAATAAAATTTTATGTCAAAATATTTCTATATTCAAGAGAAATTTTAGGAGTCGAGTTCACGCACATGCGCAGAATTCATTCCTATTCAAAACATTGTGCTTTTAGACCAGAATGACACCACGTTAAAACTTTTAGTGGATAATCATAATGAGAGTCTTAGACCATTCAGACGCGCTGCGGGTACGAAGCTTCGTGGTCAGATCGGCTGCACGAGCCATCTAGTTTTGCTGGTCTTCAGTTCGAGTCTCGAAACTGAGAAATTTTTCAATATATTTTTCTTTTCTTTTTTTTACATTTTTTTTAGATATTTTTATCCTTTATTCCCACACTTACTACGAACTTTTCCAAATCTTATACTACTAAAATAAAATTTTATGTCAAAATATTTCTATATTCATTAGAAATTTTAGGAGTCGAGTTCACGCACATGCGCAGAATTCATTCCTATTCAAAACATTGTGCTTTTAGACCAGAATGACACCAAGTTAAAACTTTTAGTGGATAATCATAATGAGAGTCTTAGACCATTCAGACGCGCTGTGGGTGCGAAGCTTCGTGGCCAGATCGGCAGCACGAGCCATCTAGTTTTGCTGGTCTTCAGTTCGAGTCTCGAAACTGAGAACTTTTTAAATATATTTTTCTTTTCTTTTTTTTACATTTTTTAAAGATATTTTTATCCTTTATTCCCACACTTACTACGAACTTTTCCAAATCTTATACTACTAAAATAAAATTTCATGTCAAAATATTTCTATATTCAAGAGAAATTTTAGGAGTCGAGTTCACGCACATGCGCAGAATTCATTCCTATTCAAAACATTGTGCTTTTAGACCAGAATGACACCACGTTAAAACTTTTAGTGGATAATCATAATGAGAGTCTTAGACCATTCAGACGCGCTGCGGGCACGAAGCTTCGTGGTCAGATCGGCAGCACGAGCCATCTAGTTTTGCTGGTCTTCAGTTCGAGTCTCGAAACTGAGAAATTTTTCAATATATTTTTCTTTTCTTTTTTTTACATTTTTTTTTAGATATTTTTATCCTTTATTCCCACACTTACTACGAACTTTTCGAAATCTTATACTACTAAAATAAAATTTTATGTCAAAATATTTCTATATTCATGAGAAATTTTAGGAGTCGAGTTCACGCACATGCGCAGAATTCATTCCTATTCAAAACATTGTGCTTTTAGACCAGAATGACACCAAGTTAAAACTTTTAGTGGATAATCATAATGAGAGTCTTAGACCATTCAGACGCGCTGTGGGTACGAAGCTTCGTGGCCAGATCGGCAGCACGAGCCATCTAGTTTTGCTGGTCTTCAGTTCGAGTCTCGAAACTGAGAACTTTTTAAATATATTTTTCTTTTCTTTTTTTTACATTTTTTTAAGATATTTTTATCCTTTATTCCCACACTTACTACGAACTTTTCCAAATCTTATACTACTAAAATAAAATTTTATGTCAAAATATTTCTATATTCAAGAGAAATTTTAGGAGTCGAGTTCACGCACAGGCGCAGAATTCATTCCTATTCAAAACATTGTGCTTTTAGACCAGAATGACACCACGTTAAAACTTTTAGTAGATAATCATAATGAGAGTTTAGACCATTCAGACGCGCTGTGGGAACGAAGCTTCGTGGCCAGATCGGCAGCACGAGCCATCTAGTTTTGCTGGTCTTCAGTTCGAGTCTCGAAACTGAGAAATTTTTCAATATATTTTTCTTTTCTTTTTTTTACATTTTTTTTAGATATTTTTATCCTTTATTCCCACACTTACTACGAACTTTTCCAAATCTTATACTACTAAAATAAAATTTTATGTCAAAATATTTCTATATTCATGAGAAATTTTAGGAGTCGAGTTCACGCACATGCGCAGAATTCATTCCTATTCAAAACATTGTGCTTTTAGACCAGAATGACACCAAGTTAAAACTTTTAGTGGATAATCATAATGAGAGTCTTAGACCATTCACACGCGCTGTGGGTACGAAGCTTCGTGGCCAGATCGGCAGCACGAGCTATCTAGATTTGCTGGTCTTCAGTTCGAGTCTCGAAACTGAGAACTTTTTAAATATATTTTTCTTTTCTTTTTTTTACATTTTTTAAAGATATTTTTATCCTTTATTCCCACACTTACTACGAACTTTTCCAAATCTTATACTACTAAAATAAAATTTTATGTCAAAATATTTCTATATTCAAGAGAAATTTTAGGAGTCGAGTTCACGCACATGCGCAGAATTCATTCCTATTCAAAACATTGTGCTTTTAGACCAGAATGACACCACGTTAAAACTTTTAGTGGATAATCATAATGAGAGTCTTAGACCATTCAGACGCGCTGCGGGTACGAAGCTTCGTGGCCAGATCGGCAGCACGAGCCATCTAGTTTTGCTGGTCTTCAGTTCGAGTCTCGAAACTGAGAACTTTTTAAATATATTTTTCTTTTCTTTTTTTTACATTTTTTAAAGATATTTTTATCCTTTATTCCCACACTTACTACGAACTTTTCCAAATCTTATACTACTAAAATAAAATTTTATGTCAAAATATTTCTATATTCAAGAGAAATTTTAGGAGTCGAGTTCACGCACAGGCGCAGAATTCATTCCTATTCAAAACATTGTGGTTTTAGACCAGACCTTTTAGACCTTTTAGTGGATAATCATAATGAGAGTCTTAGACCATTCAGACGCACTGTGGGTTCGAAGATTCGTGGCCAGATCGGCAGCACGTGTCATCTAGTTTTGCTGGTCTTCAGTTCGAGTCTCGAAACTGAGAACTTATTAAATATATTTTTCTTTCCATTTTTTAAAGTTTTATTTTAGATATTTTTATCCTTTATTCCCACACTTACTACGAACTTTTCCAAATCTTATACTACTAAAATAAAATTTTATGTCAAAATATTTCTATATTCAAGAGAAATTTTAGGAGTCGAGTTCACGCACATGCGCAGAATTCATTCCTATTCAAAACATTGTGCTTTTAGACCAGAATGACACCACGTTAAAACTTTTAGTGGATAATCATAATGAGAGTCTTAGACCATTCAGACGCGCTGCGGGTACGAAGCTTCGTGGTCAGATCGGCTGCACGAGCCATCTAGTTTTGCTGGTCTTCAGTTCGAGTCTCGAAACTGAGAACTTTTTAAATATATTTTTCTTTTATTTTTTTTACATTTTTTTTAGATATTTTTATCCTTTATTCCCACACTTACTACGAACTTTTCCAAATCTTATACTAGTAAAATAAAATTTCATGTCAAAATATTTCTATATTCAAGAGAAATTTTAGGAGTCGAGTTCACGCACATGCGCAGAATTCATTCCTATTCAAAACATTGTGCTTTTAGACCAGAATGACACCACGTTAAAACTTTTAGTGGATAATCATAATGAGAGTCTTAGACCATTCAGACGCGCTGCGGGCACGAAGCTTCGTGGCCAGATCGGCAGCACGAGCCATCTAGTTTTGCTGGTCTTCAGTTCGAGTCTCGAAACTGAGAAATTTTTCAATATATTTTTCTTTTCTTTTTTTTACATTTTTTTTAGATATTTTTATCCTTTATTTCCACACTTACTACGAACTTTTCCAAATCTTATACTACTAAAATAAAATTTTATGTCAAAATATTTCTATATTCATGAGAAATTTTAGGAGTCGAGTTCACGCACATGCGCAGAATTCATTCCTATTCAAAACATTGTGCTTTTAGACCAGAATGACACCAAGTTAAAACTTTTAGTGGATAATCATAATGAGAGTCTTAGACCATTCACACGCGATGTGGGTACGAAGCTTCGTGGCCAGATCGGCAGCACGAGCCATCTAGTTTTGCTGGTCTTCAGTTCGAGTCTCGAAACTGAGAACTTTTTAAATATATTTTTCTTTTCTTTTTTTTACATTTTTTTAAGATATTTTTATCCTTTATTCCCACACTTACTACGAACTTTTCCAAATCTTATACTACTAAAATAAAATTTTATGTCAAAATATTTCTATATTCAAGAGAAATTTTAGGAGTCGAGTTCACGCACATGCGCAGAATTCATTCCTATTCAAAACATTGTGCTTTTAGACCAGAATGACACCACGTTAAAACTTTTAGTGGATAATCATAATGAGAGTCTTAGACCATTCAGACGCGCTGCGGGCACGAAGCTTCGTGGCAAGATCGGCAGCACGAGCCATCTAGTGTTGAAGGTCTTCAGTTCGAGTCTCGAAACTGAGAACTTTTTAAATATATTTTTCTTTTCTTTTTTTTACATTTTTTTTAGATATTTTTATCTTTTATTCCCACACTTACTACGAACTTTTCCAAATCTTATACTAGTAAAATAAAATTTCATGTCAAAATATTTCTATATTCAAGAGAAATTTTAGGAGTCGAGTTCACGCACATGCGCAGAATTCATTCCTATTCAAAACATTGTGCTTTTAGACCAGAATGACACCACGTTAAAACTTTTAGTGGATAATCATAATGAGAGTCTTAAACCATTCAGACGCGCTGCGGGCACGAAGCTTCGTGGCCAGATCGGCAGCACGAGCCATCTAGTTTTGCTGGTCTTCAGTTCGAGTCTCGAAACTGAGAAATTTTTCAATATATTTTTCTTTTCTTTTTTTTACATTTTTTTTAGATATTTTTATCCTTTATTCCCACACTTACTACGAACTTTTCCAAATCTTATACTACTAAAATAAAATTTTATGTCAAAATATTTCTATATTCATGAGAAATTTTAGGAGTCGAGTTCACGCACATGCGCAGAATTCATTCCTATTCAAAACATTGTGCTTTTAGACCAGACTGACACCAAGTTAAAACTTTTAGTGGATAATCATAATGAGAGTCTTAGACCATTCAGACGCGCTGTGGGTACGAAGCTTCGTGGCCAGATCGGCTGCACGAGCCATCTAGTTTTGCTGGTCTTCAGTTCGAGTCTCGAAACTGAGAACTTTTTAAATATATTTTTCTTTTCTTTTTTTTACATTTTTTTAAGATATTTTTATCCTTTATTCCCACACTTACTACGAACTTTTCCAAATCTTATACTACTAAAATAAAATTTTATGTCAAAATATTTCTATATTCAAGAGAAATTTTAGGAGTCGAGTTCACGCACAGGCGCAGAATTCATTCCTATTCAAAACATTGTGGTTTTAGACCAGAATGACACCACGTTAAAACTTTTAGTGGATAATCATAATGAGAGTCTTAAACCATTCAGACGCACTGTGGGTTCGAAGATTCGTGGCCAGATCGGCAGCACGTGCCATCTAGTTTTGCTGGTCTTCAGTTCGAGTCTCGAAACTGAGAACTTATTAAATATATTTTTCTTTCCTTTTTTTTAAGTTTTATTTTAGATATTTTTATCCTTTATTCCCACACTTACTACGAACTTTTCCAAATCTTATACTACTAAAATAAAATTTTATGTCAAAATATTTCTATATTCAAGAGAAATTTTAGGAGTCGAGTTCACGCACATGCGCAGAATTCATTCCTATTCAAAACATTGTGCTTTTAGACCAGAATGACACCACGTTAAAACTTTTAGTAGATAATCATAATGAGAGTCTTAGACCATTCAGACGCGCTGCGGGTACGAAGCTTCGTGGTCAGATCGGCAGCACGAGCCATCTAGTTTTGCTGGTCTTCAGTTCGAGTCTCGAAACTGAGAACTTTTTAAATATATTTTTCTTTTATTTTTTTTACATTTTTTTAGATATTTTTATCCTTTATTCCCACACTTACTACGAACTTTTCCAAATCTTATACTAGTAAAATAAAATTTCATGTCAAAATATTTCTATATTCAAGAGAAATTTTAGGAGTCGTGTTCACGCACATGCGCAGAATTCATTCCTATTCAAAACATTGTGCTTTTAGACCAGAATGACACCACGTTAAAACTTTTAGTGGATAATCATAATGAGAGTCTTAGACCATTCAGACGCGCTGCGGGCACGAAGCTCCGTGGCCAGATCGGCAGCACGAGCCATCTAGTTTTGCTGGTCTTCAGTTCGAGTCTCGAAACTGAGAAATTTTTCAATATATTTTTCTTTTCTTTTTTTTACATTTTTTTTAGATATTTTTATCCTTTATTTCCACACTTACTACGAACTTTTCCAAATCTTATACTACTAAAATAAAATTTTATGTCAAAATATTTCTATATTCATGAGAAATTTTAGGAGTCGAGTTCACGCACATGCGCAGAATTCATTCCTATTCAAAACATTGTGCTTTTAGACCAGAATGACACCAAGTTAAAACTTTTAGTGGATAATCATAATGAGAGTCTTAGACCATTCACACGCGCTGTGGGTACGAAGCTTCGTGGCCAGATCGGCAGCACGAGCCATCTAGTTTTGCTGGTCTTCAGTTCGAGTCTCGAAACTGAGAACTTTTTAAATATATTTTTCTTTTCATTTTTTTACATTTTTTTAAGATATTTTTATCCTTTATTCCCACACTTACTACGAACTTTTCCAAATCTTATACTACTAAAATAAAATTTTATGTCAAAATATTTCTATATTCAAGAGAAATTTTAGGAGTCGAGTTCACGCACATGCGCAGAATTCATTCCTATTCAAAACATTGTGCTTTTAGACCAGAATGACACCACGTTAAAACTTTTAGTGGATAATCATAATGAGAGTCTTAGACCATTCAGACGCGCTGCGGGCACGAAGCTTCGTGGCCAGATCGGCAGCACGAGCCATCTAGTTTTGAAGGTCTTCAGTTCGAGTCTCGAAACTGAGAACTTTTTAAATATATTTTTCTTTTCTTTTTTTTACATTTTTTTTAGATATTTTTATCTTTTATTCCCACACTTACTACGAACTTTTCCAAATCTTATACTACTAAAATAAAATTTTATGTCAAAATATTTCTATATTCAAAAGAAATTTTAGGAGTCGAGTTCACGCACATGCGCAGAATTCATTCCTATTCAAAACATTGTGCGTTTAGACCAGAATGACACCACGTTAAAACTTTTAGTGGATAATCATAATGAAAGTCTTAGACCATTCAGACGCGCTGCGGGTACGATGCTTCGTGGCCAGATCGGCAGCACGAGCCATCTAGTTTTGCTGGTCTTCAGTTCGAGTCTCGAAACTAAGAACTTTTTAAATATATTTTTCTTTTCTTTTTTTTACATTTTTTTAAGATATTTTTATCCTTTATTCCCACACTTACTACGAACTTTTCCAAATCTTATACTACTAAAATAAAATTTTATGTCAAAATATTTCTATATTCATGAGAAATTTTAGGAGTCGAGTTCACGCACATGCGCAGAATTCATTCCTATTCAAAACATTGTGCTTTTAGACCAGAATGACACCAAGTTAAAACTTTTAGTGGATAATCATAATGAGAGTCTTAGACCATTCAGACGCGCTGCGGGCACGAAGCTCCGTGGCCAGATCGGCAGCACGAGCCATCTAGTTTTGCTGGTCTTCAGTTCGAGTCTCGAAACTGAGAAATTTTTAAATATATTTTTCTTTTCTTTTTTTTACATTTTTTTTAGATATTTTTATCCTTTATTTCCACACTTACTACGAACTTTTCCAAATCTTATACTACTAAAATAAAATTTTATGTCAAAATATTTCTATATTCATGAGAAATTTTAGGAGTCGAGTTCACGCACATGCGCAGAATTCATTCCTATTCAAAACATTGTGCTTTTAGACCAGAATGACACCAAGTTAAAACTTTTAGTGGATAATCATAATGAGAGTCTTAGACCATTCACACGCGCTGTGGGTACGAAGCTTCGTGGCCAGATCGGCAGCACGAGCCATCTAGTTTTGCTGGTCTTCAGTTCGAGTCTCGAAACTGAGAACTTTTTAAATATATTTTTCTTTTCATTTTTTTACATTTTTTTAAGATATTTTTATCCTTTATTCCCACACTTACTACGAACTTTTCCAAATCTTATACTACTAAAATAAAATTTTATGTCAAAATATTTCTATATTCAAGAGAAATTTTAGGAGTCGAGTTCACGCACATGCGCAGAATTCATTCCTATTCAAAACATTGTGCTTTTAGACCAGAATGACACCACGTTAAAACTTTTAGTGGATAATCATAATGAGAGTCTTAGACCATTCAGACGCGCTGCGGGCACGAAGCTTCGTGGCCAGATCGGCAGCACGAGCCATCTAGTTTTGAAGGTCTTCAGTTCGAGTCTCGAAACTGAGAACTTTTTAAATATATTTTTCTTTTCTTTTTTTTACATTTTTTTTAGATATTTTTATCTTTTATTCCCACACTTACTACGAACTTTTCCAAATCTTATACTACTAAAATAAAATTTTATGTCAAAATATTTCTATATTCAAAAGAAATTTTAGGAGTCGAGTTCACGCACATGCGCAGAATTCATTCCTATTCAAAACATTGTGCGTTTAGACCAGAATGACACCACGTTAAAACTTTTAGTGGATAATCATAATGAAAGTCTTAGACCATTCAGACGCGCTGCGGGTACGATGCTTCGTGGCCAGATCGGCAGCACGAGCCATCTAGTTTTGCTGGTCTTCAGTTCGAGTCTCGAAACTAAGAACTTTTTAAATATATTTTTCTTTTCTTTTTTTTACATTTTTTTAAGATATTTTTATCCTTTATTCCCACACTTACTACGAACTTTTCCAAATCTTATACTACTAAAATAAAATTTTATGTCAAAATATTTCTATATTCAAAAGAAATTTTAGGAGTCGAGTTCACGCACATGCGCAGAATTCATTCCTATTCAAAACATTGTGCTTTTAGACCAGAATGACACCACGTTAAAACTTTTAGTGGATAATCATAATGAGAGTTTAGACCATTCAGACGCGCTGTGGGTACGAAGCTTCGTGGCCAGATCGGCAGCACGAGCCATCTAGTTTTGCTGGTCTTCAGTTCGAGTCTCGAAACTGAGAACTTTTTAAATATATTTTTCTTTTATTTTTTTTACATTTTTTTTAGATATTTTTATCCTTTATTCCCACACTTACTACGAACTTTTCCAAATCTTATACTAGTAAAATAAAATTTCATGTCAAAATATTTCTATATTCAAGAGAAATTTTAGGAGTCGAGTTCACGCACATGCGCAGAATTCATTCCTATTCAAAACATTGTGCTTTTAGACCAGAATGACACCACGTTAAAACTTTTAGTGGATAATCATAATGAGAGTCTTAAACCATTCAGACGCGCTGCGGGCACGAAGCTTCGTGGCCAGATCGGCAGCACGAGCCATCTAGTTTTGCTGGTCTTCAGTTCGAGTCTCGAAGCTGAGAAATTTTTCAATATATTTTTCTTTTCTTTTTTTTACATTTTTTTTAGATATTTTTATCCTTTATTCCCACACTTACTACGAACTTTTCCAAATCTTATACTACTAAAATAAAATTTTATGTCAAAATATTTCTATATTCATGAGAAATTTTAGGAGTCGAGTTCACGCACATGCGCAGAATTCATTCCTATTCAAAACATTGTGCTTTTAGACCAGAATGACACCAAGTTAAAACTTTTAGTCGATAATCATAATGAGAGTCTTAGACCATTCAGACGCGCTGTGGGTACGAAGCTTCGTGGCCAGATCGGCAGCACGAGCCATCTAGTTTTGCTGGTCTTCAGTTCGAGTCTCGAAACTGAGAACTTTTTAAATATATTTTTCTTTTCTTTTTTTTACATTTTTTTAAGATATTTTTATCCTTTATTCCCACACTTACTACGAACTTTTCCAAATCTTATACTACTAAAATAAAATTTTATGTCAAAATATTTCTATATTCAAGAGAAATTTTAGGAGTCGAGTTCACGCACAGGCGCAGAATTCATTCCTATTCAAAACATTGTGGTTTTAGACCAGAATGACACCACGTTAAAACTTTTAGTGGATAATCATAATGAGAGTCTTAAACCATTCAGACGCACTGTGGGTTCGAAGATTCGTGGCCAGATCGGCAGCACGTGCCATCTAGTTTTGCTGGTCTTCAGTTCGAGTCTCGAAACTGAGAACTTATTAAATATATTTTTCTTTCCTTTTTTTTAAGTTTTATTTTAGATATTTTTATCCTTTATTCCCACACTTACTACGAACTTTTCCAAATCTTATACTACTAAAATAAAATTTTATGTGAAAATATTTCTATATTCAAGAGAAATTTTAGGAGTCGAGTTCACGCACATGCGCAGAATTCATTCCTATTCAAAACATTGTGCTTTTAGACCAGAATGACACCACGTTAAAACTTTTAGTGGATAATCATAATGAGAGTCTTAGACCATTCAGACGCGCTGCGGGTACGAAGCTTCGTGGTCAGATCGGCAGCACGAGCCATCTAGTTTTGCTGGTCTTCAGTTCGAGTCTCGAAACTGAGAACTTTTTAAATATATTTTTCTTTTATTTTTTTTACATTTTTTTTAGATATTTTTATCCTTTATTCCCACACTTACTACGAACTTTTCCAAATCTTATACTAGTAAAATAAAATTTCATGTCAAAATATTTCTATATTCAAGAGAAATTTTAGGAGTCGTGTTCACGCACATGCGCAGAATTCATTCCTATTCAAAACATTGTGCTTTTAGACCAGAATGACACCACGTTAAAACTTTTAGTGGATAATCATAATGAGAGTCTTAGACCATTCAGACGCGCTGCGGGCACGAAGCTTCGTGGCCAGATCGGCAGCACGAGCCATCTAGTTTTGCTGGGCTTCAGTTCGAGTCTCGAAACTGAGAAATTTTTCAATATATTTTTCTTTTCTTTTTTTTACATTTTTTTTAGATATTTTTATCCTTTATTTCCACACTTACTACGAACTTTTCCAAATCTTATACTACTAAAATAAAATTTTATGTCAAAATATTTCTATATTCATGAGAAATTTTAGGAGTCGAGTTCACGCACATGCGCAGAATTCATTCCTATTCAAAACATTGTGCTTTTAGACCAGAATGACACCAAGTTAAAACTTTTAGTGGATAATCATAATGAGAGTCTTAGACCATTCACACGCGCTGTGGGTACGAAGCTTCGTGGCCAGATCGGCAGCACGAGCCATCTAGTTTTGCTGGTCTTCAGTTCGAGTCTCGAAACTGAGAACTTTTTAAATATATTTTTCTTTTCATTTTTTTTACATTTTTTTAAGATATTTTTATCCTTTATTCCCACACTTACTACGAACTTTTCCAAATCTTATACTACTAAAATAAAATTTTATGTCAAAATATTTCTATATTCAAGAGAAATTTTAGGAGTCGAGTTCACGCACATGCGCAGAATTCATTCCTATTCAAAACATTGTGCTTTTAGACCAGAATGACACCACGTTAAAACTTTTAGTGGATAATCATAATGAGAGTCTTAGACCATTCAGACGCGCTGCGGGCACGAAGCTTCGTGGCCAGATCGGCAGCACGAGCCATCTAGTTTTGAAGGTCTTCAGTTCGAGTCTCGAAACTGAGAACTTTTTAAATATATTTTTCTTTTCTTTTTTTTACATTTTTTTTAGATATTTTTATCTTTTATTCCCACACTTACTACGAACTTTTCCAAATCTTATACTACTAAAATAAAATTTTATGTCAAAATATTTCTATATTCAAAAGAAATTTTAGGAGTCGAGTTCACGCACATGCGCAGAATTCATTCCTATTCAAAACATTGTGCGTTTAGACCAGAATGACACCACGTTAAAACTTTTAGTGGATAATCATAATGAGAGTCTTAGACCATTCAGACGCGCTGCGGGTACGAGGCTTCGTGGCCAGATCGGCAGCACGAGCCATCTAGTTTTGCTGGTCTTCAGTTCGAGTCTCGAAACTAAGAACTTTTTAAATATATTTTTCTTTTCTTTTTTTTACATTTTTTTAAGATATTTTTATCCTTTATTCCCACACTTACTACGAACTTTTCCAAATCTTATACTACTAAATTAAAATTTTATGTCAAAATATTTCTATATTCAAAAGAAATTTTAGGAGTCGAGTTCACGCACATGCGCAGAATTCATTCCTATTCAAAACATTGTGCTTTTAGACCAGAATGACACCACGTTAAAACTTTTAGTGGATAATCATAATGAGAGTTTAGACCATTCAGACGCGCTGTGGGTACGAAGCTTCGTGGCCAGATCGGCAGCACGAGCCATCTAGTTTTGCTGGTCTTCAGTTCGAGTCTCGAAACTGAGAACTTTTTAAATATATTTTTCTTTTATTTTTTTTACATTTTTTTTAGATATTTTTATCCTTTATTCCCACACTTACTACGAACTTTTCCAAATCTTATACTAGTAAAATAAAATTTCATGTCAAAATATTTCTATATTCAAGAGAAATTTTAGGAGTCGAGTTCACGCACATGCGCAGAATTCATTCCTATTCAAAACATTGTGCTTTTAGACCAGAATGACACCACGTTAAAACTTTTAGTGGATAATCATAATGAGAGTCTTAAACCATTCAGACGCGCTGCGGGCACGAAGCTTCGTGGCCAGATCGGCAGCACGAGCCATCTAGTTTTGCTGGTCTTCAGTTCGAGTCTCGAAACTGAGAAATTTTTCAATATATTTTTCTTTTCTTTTTTTTACATTTTTTTTAGATATTTTTATCCTTTATTCCCACACTTACTACGAACTTTTCCAAATCTTATACTAGTAAAATAAAATTTTATGTCAAAATATTTCTATATTCAAGAGAAATTTTAGGAGTCGAGTTCACGCACATGCGCAGAATTCATTCCTATTCAAAACATTGTGCTTTTAGACCAGAATGACACCACGTTAAAACTTTTAGTGGATAATCATAATGAGAGTCTTAGACCATTCAGACGCGCTGCGGGTACGAAGCTTCGTGGTCAGATCGGCTGCACGAGCCATCTAGTTTTGCTGGTCTTCAGTTCGAGTCTCGAAACTGAGAAATTTTTCAATATATTTTTCTTTTCTTTTTTTTACATTTTTTTTAGATATTTTTATCCTTTATTCCCACACTTACTACGAACTTTTCCAAATCTTATACTACTAAAATAAAATTTTATGTCAAAATATTTCTATATTCATGAGAAATTTTAGGAGTCGAGTTCACGCACATGCGCAGAATTCATTCCTATTCAAAACATTGTGCTTTTAGACCAGAATGACACCAAGTTAAAACTTTTAGTGGATAATCATAATGAGAGTCTTAGACCATTCAGACGCGCTGTGGGTGCGAAGCTTCGTGGCCAGATCGGCAGCACGAGCCATCTAGTTTTGCTGGTCTTCAGTTCGAGTCTCGAAACTGAGAACTTTTTAAATATATTTTTCTTTCCTTTTTTTTACATTTTTTTAAGATATTTTTATCCTTTATTCCCACACTTACTACGAGTTTTTCCAAATCTTCTACTACTAAAATAAAATTTTATGTCAAAATATTTCTATATTCAAGAGAAAGTTTAGGAGTCGAGTTCACGCACAGGCGCAGAATTCATTCCTATTCAAAACATTGTGGTTTTAGACCAGAATGACACCACGTTAAAACTTTTAGTGGATAATCATAATGAGAGTCTTAAACCATTCAGACGCACTGTGGGTTCGAAGATTCGTGGCCAGATCGGCAGCACGTGCCATCTAGTTTTGCTGGTCTTCAGTTCGAGTCTCGAAACTGAGAACTTTTTAAATATATTTTTCTTTCCTTTTTTTTAAGTTTTATTTTAGATATTTTTATCCTTTATTCCCACACTTACTACGAACTTTTCCAAATCTTATACTACTAAAATAAAATTTTATGTCAAAATATTTCTATATTCAAGAGAAATTTTAGGAGTCGAGTTCACGCACATGCGCAGAATTCATTCCTATTCAAAACATTGTGCTTTTAGACCAGAATGACACCACGTTAAAACTTTTAGTGGATAATCATAATGAGAGTCTTAGACCATTCAGACGCGCTGCGGGTACGAAGCTTCGTGGTCAGATCGGCTGCACGAGCCATCTAGTTTTGCTGGTCTTCAGTGCGAGTCTCGAAACTGAGAAGTTTTTAAATATATTTTTCTTTTATTTTTTTTACATTTTTTTTAGATATTTTTATCCTTTATTCCCACACTTACTACGAACTTTTCCAAATCTTATTCTAGTAAAATAAAATTTCATGTCAAAATATTTCTATATTCAAGAGAAATTTTAGGAGTCGAGTTCACGCACATGCGCAGAATTCATTCCTATTCAAAACATTGTGCTTTTAGACCAGAATGACACCACGTTAAAACTTTTAGTGGATAATCATAATGAGAGTCTTAGACCATTCAGACGCGCTGCGGGTACGAAGCTTCGTGGCCAGATCGGCAGCACGAGCCATCTAGTTTTGCTGGTCTTCAGTTCGAGTATGGAAACTGAGAACTTTCTCAATATATTTTTCTTTTCTTTTTTCAAAGTTTTATTTTAGATATTTTTATCCTTTATTCCCACACTTACTACGAACTTTTCCAAATCTTATACTACTAAAATAAAATTTTATGTCAAAATATTTCTATATTCAAAAGAAATTTTAGGAGTCGAGTTCACGCACATGCCCAGAAATCATTCCTATTCAAAACATTGTGCTTTTAGACCAGAATGACACCACGTTAAAACTTTTAGTGGATAATCATAATGAGAGTCTTAGACCATTCAGACGCGCTGCGGGTACGAAGCTTCGGGGCCAGATCGGCAGCACGAGCCATCTAGTTTTGCTGGTCTCCAGTTCGAGTCTCCAAACTCAGAACTTTTTCAATATATTTTTCTTTTCTTTTTTTTTACATTTGTTTTAGATATTTTTATCCTTTATTAACACACTTACTACGGACCTTTCCAAATCTTATACTACTAAAATAAAATTTTATGTCAAAATATTTGTATATTCAAGAGAAATTTTAGGAGTCGAGTTCATGCACATGCGCAGAATTCAGTCCTATTCAAAACATTGTGCTTTTAGACCAGAATGACACCACGTTAAAACTTTTAGTGGATAATCATAATGAGAGTCTTAGACCATTCAGACGCGCTGCGGGTACGAAGCGTCGTGGCCAGATCGGCAGCACAAGCCATCTAGTTTTGCTGGTCTTCAGTTCGAGTCTCGAAACTGAGAACTTTCTCAATATATTTTTCTTTTCTTTTTTTAAAGTTTTATTTTAGATATTTTTATCCTTTATTCCCACACTTACTACGAACTTTTCCAAATCTTATACTACTAAAATAAAATTTTATGTCAAAATATTTCTATATTCAAGAGAAATTTTAGGAGTCGAGTTCACGCACAGGCGCAGAATTCATTCCTATTCAAAACATTGTGGTTTTAGACCAGAATGACACCACGTTAAAACTTTTAGTGGATAATCATAATGAGAGTCGTAGAATATTCAGACGCTCTGTGGGTTCGAAGCTTCGTGGCCAGATCGGCAGCACGTGCCATCTAGTTTTGCTGGTCTTCAGTTCGAGTCTGGAAACTGATAACTTTTTAAATATATTTTTCTTTCCTTTTTTTTAAGTTTTATTTTAGATATTTTTATCCTTTATTCCCACACTTACTACGAACTTTTCCAAATCTTATACTACTAAAATAAAATTTTATGTCAAAATATTTCTATATTCAAGAGAAATTTTAGGAGTCGAGTTCACGCACATGCGCAGAATTCATTCCTATTCAAAACATTGTGCTTTTAGACCAGAATGACACCACGTGAAAACTTTTAGTGGATAATCATAATGAGAGTCTTAGACCATTCAGACGCGCTGCGGGTACGAAGATTCGTTGTCAGATCGGCAGCACGAGCCATCTAGTTTTGCTGGTCTTCAGTTCGAGTCTCGAAACTGAGAACTTTTTAAATATATTTTTCTTTTATTTTTTTTTACATTTTTTTTAGATATTTTTATCCTTTATTCCCACACTTACTACGAACTTTTCCAAATCTTATACTACTAAAATAAAATTTTATGTCAAAATATATCTATATTCAAGAGAAATTTTAGGAGTCGAGTTCACGCACATGCGCAGAATTCATTCCTATTCAAAACATTGTGCTTTTAGACCAGAATGACACCACTTTAAATTTTTTAGTGGATAATCATAATGAGAGTCTTAGACCATTCAGACGCGCTGCGAGTACGAAGCTTCTGGTCAGATCGGCAGCACGAGCTATCTAGTTTTGCTGGTCTTCAGTTCGAGTCTCGAAACTGAGAACTTTTTAAATATATTTTTCTTTTCTTTTTTTTACATTTTTTTTTAGATATTTTTATCCTTTATTCCCACACTTACTACGAGTTTTTCCAAATCTTATACTACTAAAATAAAATTTTATGTCAAAATATTTCTATATTCAAGAGAAATTTTAGGAGTCGAGTTCACGCACATGCGCAGAATTCATTCCTATTCAAAACATTGTGCTTTTAGACCAGAATGACACCACGTTAAAACGTTTAGTGGATAATCATAATGAGAGTCTTAGACCATTCAGACGCGCTGCGAGTACGAAGCTTCGTGGCCAGATCGGCAGCACGAGCTATCTAGTTTTGCTGGTCTTCAGTTCGAGTCTCGAAACTGAGAACTTTTTAAATATATTTTTCTTTTCTTTTTTTTACATTTTTTTTAGATATTTTTATCCTTTATTCCCACACTTACTACGAGTTTTTCCAAATCTTATACTACTAAAATAAAATTTTATGTCAAAATATTTCTATATTCAAGAGAAATTCTAGGAGTCGAGTTCACGCACATGCGCAGAATTCATTCCTATTCAAAACATTGTGCTTTTAGGCCAGAATGACACCACGTTAAAACGTTTAGTGGATAATCATAATGAGAGTCTTAGACCATTCAGACGCGCTGCGTATACGATGCTTCGTGGCCAGATCGGCAGCACGAGCCATCTAGTTTTGCTGGTCTTCAGTTCGAGTCTCGAAACTGAGAACTTTTTAAATATATTTTGCTTTTCTTTTTTTTACATTTTTTTTTAGATATTTTTATCCTTTATTCCTACACTTACTACGAACTTTTCCAAATCTTTTACTACTAAAATAAAATTTTATATCAAAATATTTCTATATTCAAGAGAAATTTTAGGAGTCGTGTTCACGCATATGCGCAGAATTCATTCCTATTCAAAGCATTGTGCTTTTAGACAAGAATGACACCACGTTAAAACTTTTAGTGGATAATCATAATAAGAGTCTTAGAATATTCAGACGCGCTCCGGGTACGAAGCTTCGTGGCCAGATCGGCAGCACGAGCCATCTAGTTTTGCTGGTCTTCAGTTCGAGTCTCGAAACTGAGAACTTTTTAAATATATTTTACTTTTCTTTTTTTTATTTTTTTTAGATATTTTTATCCTTTATTCCCACACTTACTACGAACTTTTCCAAATCTAATACTACTAAAATAAAATTTTATGTCAAAATATTTCTATATTCAAGAGAAATTTTAGGAGTCTAGTTCACGCACATGCGCAGAATTCATTCCTATTCAAAACATTGTGCTTTTAGACCAGAATGACAGCACGTTAAAACTTTTAGTGGATAATCATAATGAGAGTCTTAGACCATTCAGACGCGTTGCGGGTACGAAGCTTCGTGGCCGAATCGGTAGCACGAGCCATCTAGTTTTGCTGGTCTTCAGTTCGAGTCTCGAAACTGAGAACTTTTTAAATATATTTTTCTTTTCTTTTTTTTACATTTTTTTTAGATATTTTTATCCTTTATTCCCACATTTACTAAGAACTTTTCCAAATCTTATACTACTAAAATAAAATTTTATTTCAAAATATTTCTATATTCAAGAGAAATTTTAGGAGTCGAGTTCACGCACATGCGCAGAATTCATTCCTATTCAAAACATTGTGCTTTTAGACCAGAATGACACCACTTTAAATTTTTTAGTGGATAATCATAATGAGAGTCTTAGACCATTCAGACGCGCTGCGGGTACGAAGCTTCGTGGCCAGATCGGCAGCACTAGCCATCTAGTGTTGCTGGTCTTCAGTTCGAGTCTCGAAACTGAGAACTTTTTAAATATATTTTTCTTTTCTTTTTTTTACATTTTTTTTTTTAGATATTTTTATCCTTTATTCCCACACTTACTACGAGTTTTTCCAAATCTTATACTTCTAAAATAAAATTTTATGTCAAAATATTTCTATATTCAAGAGAAATTTTAGGAGTCGAGTTCACGCACATGCGCAGAATTCATTCCTATTCAAAACATTGTGCTTTTAGACCAGAATGACACCACGTTAAAACGTTTAGTGGATAATCATAATGAGAGTCTTAGACCATTCAGACGCGCTGCGAGTACGAAGCTTCGTGGCCAGATCGGCAGCACGAGCTATCTAGTTTTGCTGGTCTTCAGTTCGAGTCTCGAAACTGAGAACTTTTTAAATATATTTTTCTTTTCTTTTTTTTACATTTTTTTTAGATATTTTTATCCTTTATTCCCACACTTACTACGAGTTTTTCCAAATCTTATACTACTAAAATAAAATTTTATGTCAAAATATTTCTATATTCAAGAGAAATTCTAGGAGTCGAGTTCACGCACATGCGCAGAATTCATTCCTATTCAAAACATTGTGCTTTTAGACCAGAATGACACCACGTTAAAACGTTTAGTGGATAATCATAATGAGAGTCTTAGACCATTCAGACGCGCTGCGTATACGAAGCTTCGTGGCCAGATCGGCAGCACGAGCCATCTAGTTTTGCTGGTCTTCAGTTCGAGTCTCGAAACTGAGAACTTTTTAAATATATTTTTCTTTTCTTTTTTTTACATTTTTTTTTAGATATTTTTATCCTTTATTCCTACACTTACTACGAACTTTTCCAAATCTTTTACTACTAAAATAAAATTTTATATCAAAATATTTCTATATTCAAGAGAAATTTTAGGAGTCGTGTTCACGCATATGCGCAGAATTCATTCCTATTCAAAACATTGTGCTTTTAGACAAGAATGACACCACGTTAAAACTTTTAGTGGATAATCATAATAAGAGTCTTAGAATATTCAGACGCGCTCCGGGTACGAAGCTTCGTGGCCAGATCGGCAGCACGAGCCATCTAGTTTTGCTGGTCTTCAGTTCGAGTCTCGAAACTGAGAACTTTTTAAATATATTTTTCTTTTCTTTTTTTTACATTTTTTTTAGATATTTTTATTCTTTATTCCCACACTTACTACGAACTTTTCCAAATCTTATACTACTAAAATAAAATTTTATGTCAAAATATATCTATATTCAAGAGAAATTTTAGGAGTCGAGTTCACGCACATGCGCAGAATTCATTCCTATTCAAAACATTGTGCTTTTAGACCAGAATGACACCACTTTAAATTTTTTAGTGGATAATCATAATGAGAGTCTTAGACCATTCAGACGCGCTGCGAGTACGAAGCTTCTGGTCAGATCGGCAGCACGAGCTATCTAGTTTTGCTGGTCTTCAGTTCGAGTCTCGAAACTGAGAACTTTTTAAATATATTTTTCTTTTCTTTTTTTTACATTTTTTTTTAGATATTTTTATCCTTTATTCCCACACTTACTACGAGTTTTTCCAAATCTTATACTACTAAAATAAAATTTTATGTCAAAATATTTCTATATTCAAGAGAAATTTTAGGAGTCGAGTTCACGCACATGCGCAGAATTCATTCCTATTCAAAACATTGTGCTTTTAGACCAGAATGACACCACGTTAAAACGTTTAGTGGATAATCATAATGAGAGTCTTAGACCATTCAGACGCGCTGCGAGTACGAAGCTTCGTGGCCAGATCGGCAGCACGAGCTATCTAGTTTTGCTGGTCTTCAGTTCGAGTCTCGAAACTGAGAACTTTTTAAATATATTTTTCTTTTCTTTTTTTTACATTTTTTTTAGATATTTTTATCCTTTATTCCCACACTTACTACGAGTTTTTCCAAATCTTATACTACTAAAATAAAATTTTATGTCAAAATATTTCTATATTCAAGAGAAATTCTAGGAGTCGAGTTCACGCACATGCGCAGAATTCATTCCTATTCAAAACATTGTGCTTTTAGGCCAGAATGACACCACGTTAAAACGTTTAGTGGATAATCATAATGAGAGTCTTAGACCATTCAGACGCGCTGCGTATACGATGCTTCGTGGCCAGATCGGCAGCACGAGCCATCTAGTTTTGCTGGTCTTCAGTTCGAGTCTCGAAACTGAGAACTTTTTAAATATATTTTGCTTTTCTTTTTTTTACATTTTTTTTTAGATATTTTTATCCTTTATTCCTACACTTACTACGAACTTTTCCAAATCTTTTACTACTAAAATAAAATTTTATATCAAAATATTTCTATATTCAAGAGAAATTTTAGGAGTCGAGTTCACGCACATGCGCAGAATTCATTCCTATTCAAAACATTGTGCTTTTAGACCAGAATGACACCACGTTAAAACGTTTAGTGGATAATCATAATGAGAGTCTTAGACCATTCAGACGCGCTGCGAGTACGAAGCTTCGTGGCCAGATCGGCAGCACGAGCTATCTAGTTTTGCTGGTCTTCAGTTCGAGTCTCGAAACTGAGAACTTTTTAAATATATTTTTCTTTTCTTTTTTTTACATTTTTTTTAGATATTTTTATCCTTTATTCCCACACTTACTACGAGTTTTTCCAAATCTTATACTACTAAAATAAAATTTTATGTCAAAATATTTCTATATTCAAGAGAAATTCTAGGAGTCGAGTTCACGCACATGCGCAGAATTCATTCCTATTCAAAACATTGTGCTTTTAGACCAGAATGACACCACGTTAAAACGTTTAGTGGATAATCATAATGAGAGTCTTAGACCATTCAGACGCGCTGCGTATACGAAGCTTCGTGGCCAGATCGGCAGCACGAGCCATCTAGTTTTGCTGGTCTTCAGTTCGAGTCTCGAAACTGAGAACTTTTTAAATATATTTTTCTTTTCTTTTTTTTACATTTTTTTTTAGATATTTTTATCCTTTATTCCTACACTTACTACGAACTTTTCCAAATCTTTTACTACTAAAATAAAATTTTATATCAAAATATTTCTATATTCAAGAGAAATTTTAGGAGTCGTGTTCACGCATATGCGCAGAATTCATTCCTATTCAAAACATTGTGCTTTTAGACAAGAATGACACCACGTTAAAACTTTTAGTGGATAATCATAATAAGAGTCTTAGAATATTCAGACGCGCTCCGGGTACGAAGCTTCGTGGCCAGATCGGCAGCACGAGCCATCTAGTTTTGCTGGTCTTCAGTTCGAGTCTCGAAACTGAGAACTTTTTAAATATATTTTTCTTTTCTTTTTTTTATTTTTTTTAGATATTTTTATCCTTTATTCCCACACTTACTACGAACTTTTCCAAATCTAATACTACTAAAATAAAATTTTATGTCAAAATATTTCTATATTCAAGAGAAATTTTAGGAGTCTAGTTCACGCACATGCGCAGAATTCATTCCTATTCAAAACATTGTGCTTTTAGACCAGAATGACACCACGTTAAAACTTTTAGTGGATAATCATAATGAGAGTCTTAGACCATTCAGACGCGTTGCGGGTACGATGCTTCGAGGACAGACCGGCAGCACGAGCCATCTAGTTTTGCTGGTCTTCAGTTCGAGTCTCGAAACTGAGAACTTTTTAAATAGATTTTTCTTTTCTTTTTTTTACATTTTTTTTAGATATTTTTATCCTTTATTCCCACACTTACTACGAACTTTTCCAAATCTTATAATACTAAAATAAAATTTTATGTCAAAATATTTCTATATTCAAGAGAAATTTTAGGAGTCGAGTTCACGCACATGCGCAGAATTCATTCCTATTCAAAACATTGTGCTTTTAGACCAGAATGACACCACGTTAAAACTTTTAGTGGATAATCATAATGAGAGTCTTAGACCATTCAGACGCGTTGCGGGTACGAAGCTTCGTGGCCGAATCGGTAGCACGAGCCATCTAGTTTTGCTGGTCTTCAGTTCGAGTCTCGAAACTGAGATCTTTTTAAATATATTTTTCTTTTCTTTTTTTTACATTTTTTTTAGATATTTTTATCCTTTATTCCCACATTTACTAAGAACTTTTCCAAATCTTATACTACTAAAATAAAATTTTATTTCAAAATATTTCTATATTCAAGAGAAATTTTAGGAGTCGAGTTCACGCACATGCGCAGAATTCATTCCTATTCAAAACATTGTGCTTTTAGACCAGAATGACACCAAGGTTAAAACTTTTAGTGGACAATCATAATGAGAGTCTTAGACCATTCAGACGCGCTGCGGGTACGAAGCTTCGTGGCCAGATCGGCACCACGAGCCATCTAGTTTTGCTGGTCATCAGTTCGAGTCTCGAAACTGAGAATTTTTTAAATTAATTTTTCTTTTCTTTTTTTTACATTTTTTTTAGATATTTTTATCCTTTATTCCCACACTTACTACGAACTTTTCCAAATCTTATACTACTAAAATAAAATTTTATGTCAAAATATTTCTATATTCAAGAGAAATTTTAGGAGTCGTGTTCACGCATATGCGCAGAATTCATTCCTATTCAAAACATTGTGCTTTTAGACAAGAATGACACCACGTTAAAACTTTTAGTGGATAATCATAATGAGAGTCTTAGAATATTCAGACGCGCTCCGGTTACGAAGCTTCGTGGCCAGATCGGCAGCACGAGCCATCTAGTTTTGCTGGTCTTCAGTTCGAGTCTCGAAACTGAGAACTTTTTAAATATATTTTTCTTTTCTTTTTTTTACATTTTTTTAAGATACTTTTATCCTTTATTCCCACACTTACTACGAACTTTTCCAAATCTTATACTACTAAAATAAAATTTTATGTCAAAATATTTCTATATTCAAGAGAAATTTTAGGAGTCGAGTTCACGCACATGCGCAGAATTCATTCCTATTCAAAACATTGTGCTTTTAGACCAGAATGACACCACGTTAAAACTTTTAGTGGATAATCATGAGAGTCTTAGACCATTCAGACGCGCTGCGGGTACGAAGCTTCGTGGCCAGATCGGCAGCACGAGCCATCTAGTTTTGCTGGTCTTCAGTTCGAGTCTCGAAACTGAGAACTTTTTAAATATATTTTTCTTTTATTTTTTTATTTTTTTTAGATATTTTTATCCTTTATTCCCACACTTACTACGAACTTTTCCAAATCTAATACTACTAAAATAAAATTTTATGTCAAAATATTTCTATATTCAAGAGAAATTTTAGGAGTCTAGTTCACGCACATGCGCAGAATTCATTCCTATTCAAAACATTGTGCTTTTAGACCAGAATGACACCACGTTAAAACTTTTAGTGGATAATCATAATGAGAGTCTTAGACCATTCAGACGCGTTGCGGGTACGATGCTTCGAGGACAGACCGGCAGTACGAGCCATCTAGTTTTGCTGGTCTTCAGTTCGAGTCTCGAAACTGAGAACTTTTTAAATAGATTTTTCTTTTCTTTTTTTTACATTTTTTTAGATATTTTTATCCTTTATTCCCACACTTACTACGAACTTTTCCAAATCTTATAATACTAAAACAAAATTTTATGTCAAAATATTTCTATATTCAAGAGAAATTTTAGGAGTCTAGTTCACGCACATGCGCAGAATTCATTCCTATTCAAAACATTGTGCTTTTAGACCAGAATGACACCACGTTAAAACTTTTAGTGGATAATCATAATGAGAGTCTTAGACCATTCAGACGCGTTGCGGGTACGATGCTTCGAGGACAGACCGGCAGCACGAGCCATCTAGTTTTGCTGGTCTTCAGTTCGAGTCTCGAAACTGAGAACTTTTTAAATAGATTTTTCTTTTCTTTTTTTTACATTTTTTTTAGATATTTTTATCCTTTATTCCCACACTTACTACGAACTTTTCCAAATCTTATAATACTAAAATAAAATTTTATGTCAAAATATTTCTATATTCAAGAGAAATTTTAGGAGTCGAGTTCACGCACATGCGCAGAATTCATTCCTATTCAAAACATTGTGCTTTTAGACCAGAATGACACCACGTTAAAACTTTTAGTGGATAATCATAATGAGAGTCTTAGACCATTCAGACGCGTTGCGGGTACGAAGCTTCGTGGCCAGATCGGTAGCACGAGCCATCTAGTTTTGCTGGTCTTCAGTTCGAGTCTCGAAACTGAGAACTTTTTAAATATATTTTTCTTTTCTTTTTTTTACATTTTTTTAGATATCTTTATCCTTTATTCCCACACTTACTACGAACTTTTCCAAATCTTATACTACTAAAATAAAATTTTATGTCAAAATATTTCTATATTCAAGAGAAATTTTAGGAGTCGAGTTCACGCACATGCGCAGAATTCATTCCTATTCAAAACATTGTGCTTTTAGACCAGAATGACACCACGTTAAAACTTTTAGTGGATAATCATAATGAGAGTCTTAGACCATTCAGACGCGTTGTGGGTACGATGCTTCGTGGACAGACCGGCAGCATGAGCCATCTAGTTTTGCTGGTCTTCAGTTCGAGTCTCGAAACTGAGAACTTTTTAAATATATTTTTCTTTTCTTTTTTTTACATTTTTTTTAGATATTTTTATCCTTTATTCCCACACTTACTACGAACTTTTCCAAATCTTATAATACTAAAATAAAATTTTATGTCAAAATATTTCTATATTCAAGAGAAATTTTAGGTATCGAGTTCACGCACATGCGCAGAATTCATTCCTATTCAAAACATTGTGCTTTTAGACCAGAATGACACCACGTTAAAACTTTTAGTGGATAATCATAATGAGAGTCTTAGACCATTCAGACGCGTTGCGGGTACGAAGCTTCGTGGCCAGATCGGTAGCACGAGCCATCTAGTTTTGCTGGTCTTCAGTTCGAGTCTCGAAACTGAGAACTTTTTAAATATATTTTTCTTTTCATTTTTTTTACATTTTTTTTAGATATTTTTATCCTTTATTCCCACATTTACTACGAACTTTTCCAAATCTTATACTACTAAAATAAAATTTTATGTCAAAATATTTCTATATTCAAGAGAAATTTTAGGAGTCGAGTTCACGCACATGCGCAGAATTCATTCCTATTCAAAACATTGTGCTTTTAGACCAGAATGACACCACGTTAAAACTTTTAGTGGATAATCATAATGAGAGTCTTAGACCATTCAGACGCGCTGCGGGTACGAAGCTTCGTGGCCAGATCGGCAGCACGAGCCATCTAGTTTTGCTGGTCTTCAGTTCGAGTCTTGAAACTGAGAACTTTTTAACTATATTTTTCTTTTCTTTTTTTTACATTTTTTTAAGATACTTTTATCCTTTATTCCCACACTTACTACGAACTTTTCCAAATCTTATAATACTAAAATAAAATTTTATGTCAAAATATTTCTATATTAAAGAGAAATTTTAGGAGTCGAGTTCACGCACATGCGCAGAATTCATTCCTATCATAATGAGAGTCTTAGACCATTCAGACGCGCTGCGGGTACGAAGCTTCCTGGCCCGATCAGCAGCACGAGCCATCTAGTTTTGCTTTTCTTCAGTTCGAGTCTCGAAACTGAGAACTTTTTAAATATATTTTTCTTTTATTTTTTTTAGATATTATATCCTGTATTCCCACACTTACTACGAACTTTTCCAAAACTAATACTACTAAAATAAAATTTTATGTCAAAATATTTCTATATTCAAGAGAAATTTTAGGAGTCTAGTTCACGCACATGCGCAGAATTCATTCCTATTCAAAACATTGTGCTTTTAGACCAGAATGACACCACGTTAAAACTTTTAGTGGATAATCATAATGAGAGTCTTAGACCATTCAGACGCGTTGTGGGTACGATGCTTCGTGGACAGACCGGCAGCATGAGCCATCTAGTTTTGCTGGTCTTCAGTTCGAGTCTCGAAACTGAGAACTTTTTAAATATATTTTTCTTTTCTTTTTTTTACATTTTTTTTAGATATTTTTATCCTTTATTCCCACACTTACTACGAACTTTTCCAAATCTTATAATACTAAAATAAAATTTTATGTCAAAATATTTCTATATTCAAGAGAAATTTTAGGTATCGAGTTCACGCACATGCGCAGAATTCATTCCTATTCAAAACATTGTGCTTTTAGACCAGAATGACACCACGTTAAAACTTTTAGTGGATAATCATAATGAGAGTCTTAGACCATTCAGACGCGTTGCGGGTACGAAGCTTCGTGGCCAGATCGGTAGCACGAGCCATCTAGTTTTGCTGGTCTTCAGTTCGAGTCTCGAAACTGAGAACTTTTTAAATATATTTTTCTTTTCATTTTTTTTACATTTTTTTTAGATATTTTTATCCTTTATTCCCACATTTACTACGAACTTTTCCAAATCTTATACTACTAAAATAAAATTTTATGTCAAAATATTTCTATATTCAAGAGAAATTTTAGGAGTCGAGTTCACGCACATGCGCAGAATTCATTCCTATTCAAAACATTGTGCTTTTAGACCAGAATGACACCACGTTAAAACTTTTAGTGGATAATCATAATGAGAGTCTTAGACCATTCAGACGCGCTGCGGGTACGAAGCTTCGTGGCCAGATCGGCAGCACGAGCCATCTAGCTTTGCTGGTCTTCAGTTCGAGTCTTGAAACTGAGAACTTTTTAACTATATTTTTCTTTTCTTTTTTTTACATTTTTTTAAGATACTTTTATCCTTTATTCCCACACTTACTACGAACTTTTCCAAATCTTATAATACTAAAATAAAATTTTATGTCAAAATATTTCTATATTCAAGAGAAATTTTAGGAGTCGAGTTCACGCACATGCGCAGAATTCATTCCTATTCAAAACATTGTGCTTTTAGACCAGAATGACACCACGTTAAAACTTTTAGTGGATAATCATAATGAGAGTCTTAGACCATTCAGACGCTCTGCGGGTACGAAGCTTCGTGGCAAGATCGGCAGCACGAGCCATCTAGTATTGCTGGTCTTCAGTTCGAGTCTCGAAACTGAGAACTTTTTAAATATATTTTTCTTTTCTTTTTTTTATTTTTTTTAGATATCTTTATCCTTTATTCCCACACTTACTACGAACTTTTCCAAATCTTATAATACTAAAATAAAATTTTATGTCAAAATATTTCTATATTAAAGAGAAATTTTAGGAGTCGAGTTCACGCACATGCGCAGAATTCATTCCTATTCAAAACTTTGTGCTTTTAGACCAGAATGACACCACGTTAAAACTTTTAGTGGATAATCCTAATGAGAGTCTTAGACCATTCAGACGCTCTGCGGGTACGAAGCTTCGTGGCAAGATCGGCAGCACGAGCCATCTAATAATGCTGGTCTTCAGTTCGAGTCTCGAAACTGAGAACTTTTTAAATATATTTTTCTTTTATTTTTTTTATTTTTTTTAGATATTTTTATCCTTTATTCCCACACTTACTACGAACTTTTCCAAATCTTATAATACTAAAATAAAATTTATGTCAAAATATTTCTATATTCAAGAGAAATTTTAGGAGTCGAGTTCACGCGCATGCGCAGAATTCATTCCTATTCAAAACATTGTGCTTTTAGACCAGAATGACACCACGTTAAAACTTTTAGTGGATAATCATAATGAGAGTCTTAGACCATTCAGACGGTCTACGGGTACGAAGCTTCGTGGCAAGATCGGCAGCACGAGCCATCTAGTATTGCTGGTCTTCAGTTCGAGTCTCGAAACTGAGAACTTTTTAAATATATTTTTCTTTTCTTTTTTTAATTTTTTTTAGATATTTTTATCCTTTATTCCCACACTTACTACGAACTTTTCCAAATCTTATAATACTAAAATAAAATTTTATGTCAAAATATTTCTATATTCAAGAGAAATTTTAGGAGTCGAGTTCACGCACATGCGCGGAATTCATTCCTATTCAAAACATTGTGCTTTTAGACCAGAATGACAGCACGTTAAAACTTTTAGTGGATAATCATAATGAGAGTCTTAGACCATTCAGACGCGTTGCGGGAACGAAGCTTCGTGGCCAGATCGGCAGCACGAGCCATCTAGTTTTGCTGGTCTTCAGTTCGAGTCTCGAAACTGAGAACTTTTTAAATATATTTTTCTTTTCTTTTTTTTACATTTTTTTTAGATATTTTTATCCTTTATTCCCACACTTACTACGAACTTTTCCAAATCTTATACTACTAAAATAAAATTTTATGTCAAAATATTTCTATATTCAAGAGAAATTTTAGGAGTCGAGTTCACGCACATGCGCAGTATTCATTCCTATTCAAAACATTGTGCTTTTAGACCAGAATGACACCATGTTAAAACTTTTAGTGGATAATCATAATGAGAGTCTTAGACCATTCAGACGCGTTGCGGGTACGATGCTTCGTGGCCAGATCGGCAGCCCGAGCCATATAGTTTTGCTGGTCTTCAATTCGAGTCTCGAAACTGAGAACTTTTTAAATATATTTTCTTTTCTTTTTTTTACATTTTTGTTAGATATTTTTATCCTTTATTCCCACATTTACTACGAACTTTTCCAAATCTTATACTACTAAAATAAAATTTTATGTCAAAATATTTCTATATTAAAGAGAAATTTTAGGAGTCGAGTTCACGCACATGCGCAGAATTCATTCCTATTCAAAACATTGTGCTTTTAGACCAGAATGACACCACGTTAAAACTTTTAGTGGATAATCATAATCAGAGTCTTAGACCATTCAGACGCGTTGCGGGTACGATGCTTCGTGGCCAGATCGGCAGCCCGAGCCATATAGTTTTGCTGGTCTTCAATTCGAGTCTCGAAACTGAGAACTTTTTAAATATATTTTCTTTTCTTTTTTTTACATTTTTTTAGATATTTTTATCCTTTATTCCCACACTTACTACGAACTTTTCCGAATCTTATACTACTAAAATAAAATTTTATGTCAAAATATTTCTATATTCAAGAGAAATTTTAGGAGTCGAGTTCACGCACATGCGCAGTATTCATTCCTATTCAAAACATTGTCCTTTTAGACCAGAATGACACCACGTTAAAACTTTTAGTGGATAATCATAATTAGAGTCTTAGACCATTCAGACGCGCTGCGGGTACGAAGCTTCGTGGCCAGATCGGCAGCACGAGCCATCTAGTTTTGCTGGTCTTCAGTTCGAGTCTCGAAACTGAGAACTTTTTAAATATATTTTTCTTTTCTTTTTTTTACATTTTTTAAAGATATTTTTATCCTTTATTCCCACACTTACTACGAACTTTTCCAAATCTTATACTACTAAAATAAAATTTTATGTCAAAATATTTCTATATTCAAGAGAAATTTTAGGAGTCGAGTTCACGCACATGCGCAGAATTCATTCCTATTCAAAACATTGTGTTTTTAGACCAGAATGACACCACGTTAAAACTTTTAGTGGATAATCATAATGAGAGTGTTAGACCATTCAGACGCGCTGCGGGTACGAAGCTTCGTGGCCAGATCGGCAGCGCGAGCCATCTAGTTTTGCTGGTCTCCAGTTCGAGTGTCGAAACTGAGAACTTTTTCAATATATTTTTCTTTTCTTTTTTTTACATTTTTTTTAGATATTTTTATCCTTTATTCCCATACTTACTACGAACTATTCAAAATCTTATACTACTAAAATAAAATTTTGTGTCAAAATATTTGTACATTCAAGAGAAATTTTAGGAGTCGAGTTCACGCACATGCGCAGAATTCATTCCTATTCAAAACATTGTGCTTTTAGACCAGAATGACACCACGTTAAAACTTTTAGTGGATAATCGTAATGAGAGTCTTAGACCATTCAGACACGCTGCGGGTACGAAGCTTCGTGGCCAGATCGGCAGCACGAGCCATCTAGTTTTGCTGGTCTCCAGTTCGAGTCTCGAAACTGAGAACGTTTTCAATATATTTTTCTTTTATTTTTTTTAAATTTTTTATATATTTTTATCCTTTATTCCCACACTTACTACGAACTTTTCCAAATCTTATACTACTAAAATAAAATTTTGTGTCAAAATATTTCTACATTCAAGAGAAATTTTAGGAGTCGAGTTCACGCACATGCGCAGAATTCATTCCTATTCAAAACATTGTGCTTTTAGACCAGAATGACACCACGTTAAAACTTTTAGTGGATAATCGTAATGAGAGTCTTAGACCATTCAGACTCGCTGCGGGTACGAAGCTTCGTGGCCAGATCGGCAGCACGAGCCATCTAGTTTTGCTGGTCTCCAGTTCGAGTCTCGAAACTGAGAACTTTTTCAATATATTTTTCTTTTCTTTTTTTTAAATTTTTTATATATTTTTATCCTTTATTCCCACACTTACTACGAACTTTTCCAAATCTTATACTACTAAAATAAAATTTTATGTCAAAATATTTCTATATTCAAGAGAAATTTTAGGAGTCGAGTTCACGCACATGCGCAGAATTCATTCCTATTCAAAACATTGTGCTTTTAGACCAGAAAAACACCACGTTAAAACTTTTAGTGGATAATCATAATGAGAGTCTTAGACCATTCAGACGTGTTGCGGGTACGAAGCTCCGAGGCCAGATCGGCAGCACGAGCCATCTAGTTTTGCTGGTCTTCAGTTCGAGTCTCGAAACTGAGAACTTTTTAAATATATTTTTCTTTCCTTTTTTTAACATTTTTTTTAGATATTTTTATCCTTTATTCCCACACTTACTACGAACTTTTAAAAATCTTATACTAGTAAAATAAAATTTTATGTCAAAATATTTCTATATTCAAGAGAAATTTTAGGAGTTGAGTTCACGCACATGCGCAGAATTCATTCCTATTCAAACATTGTGCTTTTAGACCAGAATGACACCACGTTAAAACTTTTAGTGGATAATCATAATGAGAGTCTTAGACAATTCAGACGCGCTGCGAGTAGGAAGCTTCGTGGCCAGATCGGCAGCACGAGCCATCTAATTTGCTGGTCGTCAGTTCGAGTCTCGAAACTGAGAACTTTTTCAATATATTTTTCTTTTCTTTTTTTTACGTTTTTTTTAGATATTTTTATCCTTTATTCCCACACTTACTACGAACTTTTCCAAATCTTATACTACTAAAATAAAATTTTATATCAAAATATTTCTATATTCAAGAGAAATTTTAGGAGTCGAGTTCACGCACATGCGCAGAATTCATTCCTATTCAAAACATTGTGCTTTTAGACCAGAATGACACCACGTTAAAACTTTTAGTGGATAATCGTAATGAGAGTCTTAGACCATTCAGACGCGCTGCGGGTACGAAGCTTAGTGGCCAGATCGGCAGCACGAGCCATCGAGTTTTGCTGGTCTCCAGTTCGAGTCTCGAAACTGAGAACTTTTTCAATATATTTTTCTTTTCTTTTTTTTAAATTTTTTATATATTTTTATCCTTTATTCCCACACTTACTACGAACTTTTCCAAATCTTATACTACTAAAATAAAATTTTATGTCAAAATATTTCTATATTCAAGAGAAATTTTAGGAGTCGAGTTCACGCACATGCGCAGAATTCATTCCTATTCAAAACATTGTGCTTTTAGACCAGAATGACACCACGTTAAAACTTTTAGTGGATAATCATAATGAGAGTGTTAGACCATTCAGACGCGCTGCGGGTACGAAGCTTCGTGGCCAGATCGGCAGCCCGAGCCATATAGTTTTGCTGGTCTTCAATTCGAGTCTCGAAACTGAGAACTTTTTAAATATATTTTCTTTTCTTTTTTTTTACATTTTTTTAGATATTTTTATCCTTTATTCCCACACTTACTACGAACTTTTCCAAATCTTATACTACTAAAATAAAATTTTATGTCAAAATATTTCTATATTAAAGAGAAATTTTAGGAGTCGAGTTCACGCACATGCGCAGTATTCATTCCTATTCAAAACATTGTGCTTTTAGACCAGAATGACACCACGTTAAAACTTTTAGTGGATAATCATAATGAGAGTCTTAGACCATTCAGACGCGCTGCGGGTACGAAGCTTCGTGACCAGATCGGCAGCACGAGCCATCTAGTTTTGCTGGTCTTCAGTTCGAGTCTCGAAACTGAGAACTTTTTAAATATATTTTTCTTTTCTTTTTTTTACATTTTTTTAAGATATTTTTATCCTTTATTCCTTCACTTACTACGAACTTTTCCAAATCTTATACTACTAAAATAAAATTTTATGTCAAAATATTTCTATATTCAAGAGAAATTTTAGGAGTCGAGTTCACGCACATGCGCAGAATTCATTCCTATTCAAAACATTGTGCTTTTAGACCAGAATGACACCACGTTAAAACTTTTAGTGGATAATCATAATGAGAGTGTTAGACCATTCAGACGCGCTGCGGGTAAGAAGCTTCGTGGCCAGATCGGCAGCACGAGCCATCTAGTTTTGCTGGTCTCCAGTTCGAGTCTCGAAACTGAGAACTTTTTCAATATATTTTTCTTTTCTTTTTTTTACATTTTTTTAGATATTTTTATCCTTTATTCCCATACTTACTACGAACTTTTCAAAATCTTATACTACTAAAATAAAATTTTGTGTCAAAATATTTCTACATTCAAGAGAAATTTTAGGAGTCGAGTTCACGCACATGCGCAGAATTCATTCCTATTCAAAACATTGTGCTTTTAGACCAGAATGACACCACGTTAAAACTTTTAGTGGATAATCGTAATGAGAGTCTTAGACCATTCAGACTCGCTGCGGGTACGAAGCTTCGTGGCCAGATCGGCAGCACGAGCCATCTAGTTTTGCTGGTCTCCAGTTCGAGTCTCGAAACTGAGAACTTTTTCAATATATTTTTCTTTTCTTTTTTTTAAATTTTTTATATATTTTTATCCTTTATTCCCACACTTACTACGAACTTTTCCAAATCTTATACTACTAAAATAAAATTTTATGTCAAAATATTTCTATATTCAAGAGAAATTTTAGGAGTCGAGTTCACGCACATGCGCAGAATTCATTCCTATTCAAAACATTGTGCTTTTAGACCAGAAAAACACCACGTTAAAACTTTTAGTGGATAATCATAATGAGAGTCTTAGACAATTCAGACGTGTTGCGGGTACGAAGCTCCGAGGCCAGATCGGCAGCACGAGCCATCTAGTTTTGCTGGTCTTCAGTTCGAGTCTCGAAACTGAGAACTTTTTAAATATATTTTTCTTTCCTTTTTTTAACATTTTTTTTAGATATTTTTATCCTTTATTCCCACACTTACTACGAACTTTTAAAAATCTTATACTAGTAAAATAAAATTTTATGTCAAAATATTTCTATATTCAAGAGAAATTTTAGGAGTTGAGTTCACGCACATGCGCAGAATTCATTCCTATTCAAACATTGTGCTTTTAGACCAGAATGACACCACGTTAAAACTTTTAGTGGATAATCATAATGAGAGTCTTAGACAATTCAGACGCGCTGCGAGTAGGAAGCTTCGTGGCCAGATCGGCAGCACGAGCCATCTAATTTGCTGGTCGTCAGTTCGAGTCTCGAAACTGAGAACTTTTTCAATATATTTTTCTTTTCTTTTTTTTAAATTTTTTATATATTTTTATCCTTTATTCCCACACTTACTACGAACTTTTCCAAATCTTATACTACTAAAATAAAATTTTATGTCAAAATATTTCTATATTCAAGAGAAATTTTAGGAGTCGAGTTCACGCACATGCGCAGAATTCATTCCTATTCAAAACATTGTGCTTTTAGACCAGAATGACACCACGTTAAAACTTTTAGTGGATAATCATAATGAGAGTGTTAGACCATTCAGACGCGCTGCGGGTACGAAGCTTCGTGGCCAGATCGGCAGCCCGAGCCATATAGTTTTGCTGGTCTTCAATTCGAGTCTCGAAACTGAGAACTTTTTAAATATATTTTCTTTTCTTTTTTTTTACATTTTTTTAGATATTTTTATCCTTTATTCCCACACTTACTACGAACTTTTCCAAATCTTATACTACTAAAATAAAATTTTATGTCAAAATATTTCTATATTAAAGAGAAATTTTAGGAGTCGAGTTCACGCACATGCGCAGTATTCATTCCTATTCAAAACATTGTGCTTTTAGACCAGAATGACACCACGTTAAAACTTTTAGTGGATAATCATAATGAGAGTCTTAGACCATTCAGACGCGCTGCGGGTACGAAGCTTCGTGACCAGATCGGCAGCACGAGCCATCTAGTTTTGCTGGTCTTCAGTTCGAGTCTCGAAACTGAGAACTTTTTAAATATATTTTTCTTTTCTTTTTTTTACATTTTTTTAAGATATTTTTATCCTTTATTCCTTCACTTACTACGAACTTTTCCAAATCTTATACTACTAAAATAAAATTTTATGTCAAAATATTTCTATATTCAAGAGAAATTTTAGGAGTCGAGTTCACGCACATGCGCAGAATTCATTCCTATTCAAACATTGTGCTTTTAGACCAGAATGACACCACGTTAAAACTTTTAGTGGATAATCATAATGAGAGTCTTAGACAATTCAGACGCGCTGGGAGTAGGAAGCTTCGTGGCCAGATCTGCAGCACGAGCCATCTAATTTGCTGGTCGTCAGTTCGAGTCTCCAAACTGAGAACTTTTTAAATATATTTTTCTTTTATTTTTTTTACATTTTTTTTAGATATTTTTATCCTTTATTCCCACACTTACTACGAACTTTTCAAAATCTTATACTACTAAAATAAAATTTTGTGTCAAAATATTTCTATATTCAAGAGAAATTTTAGGAGTCGAGTTCACGCACATGCGCAGTATTCATTCCTATTCAAAACATTGTGCTTTTAGACCAGAATGACACCACGTTAAAACTTTTAGTGGATAATCATAATGAGAGTCTTAGACCATTCAGACGCGCTGCGGGTACGAAGCTTCGTGGCCAGATCGGCAGCACGAGCCATCTAGTTTTGCTGGTCTTCAGTTCGAGTCTCGAAACTGAGAACTTTTTAAATATATTTTTCTTTTCTTTTTTTTTACATTTTTTTAAGATATTTTTATCCTTTATTCCTTCACTTACTACGAACTTTTCCAAATCTTATACTACTAAAATAAAATTTTATGTCAAAATATTTCTATATTCAAGAGAAATTTTAGGAGTCGAGTTCACGCACATGCGCAGAATTCATTCCTATTCAAAACATTGTGCTTTTAGACCAGAATGACACCACGTTAAAACTTTTAGTGGATAATCATAATGAGAGTGTTAGACCATTCAGACGCGCTGCGGGTACGAAGCTTCGTGGCTAGATCGGCAGCGCGTGCCATCTAGTTTTGCTGGTCTCCAGTTCGAGTCTCGAAACTGAGAACTTTTTCAATATATTTTTCTTTTCTTTTTTTTACATTTTTTTTAGATATTTTTATCCTTTATTCCCATACTTACTACGAACTTTTCAAAATCTTATACTACTAAAATAAAATTTTGTGTCAAAATATTTCTACATTCAAGAGAAATTTTAGGAGTCGAGTTCACGCACATGCGCAGAATTCATTCCTATTCAAAACATTGTGCTTTTAGACCAGAATGACACCACGTTAAAACTTTTAGTGGATAATCATAATGAGAGTCTTAGACTATTCAGACGCGCTGCGGGCACGAAGCTTCGTGGCCAGATCGGCAGCACGAGCCATCTACTTTTGAAGGTCTTCAGTTCGAGTCTCGAAACTGAGAACTTCTTAAATATATTTTTCTTTTCTTTTCTTTACATTTTTTTTAGATATTTTTATCCTTTATTCCCAAACTTACTACGAACTTTTCCAAATCTTATACTACTAAAATAAAATTTTATGTCAAAATATTTCTATATTCAAGAGAAATTTTAGGAGTCGAGTTCACGCACATGCGCAGAATTCATTCCTATTCAAAACATTGTGCTTTTAGACCAGAATGACACCACGTTAAAACTTTTAGTGGATAATCATAATGAGAGTCTTAGACCATTCAGACGCGCTGCGGGTACGAAGCTTCGTGGCCAGATCGGCAGCACGAGCCATCTAGTTTTGCTGGTCTTCAGTTCGAGTCTCGAAACTGAGAACTTTTTAAATATATTTTTCTTTTATTTTTTTTACATTTTTTTTTAGATATTTTTATCCTTTATTCCCACACTTACTACGAACTTTTCAAAATCTTATACTACTTAAATAAAATTTTGTGTCAAAATATATCTACATTCAAGAGAAATTTTAGGAGTCGACTTCACGCACATGCGCAGAATTCATTCCTATTCAAAACATTGTGCTTTTAGACCAGAATGACACCACGTTAAAACTTTTAGTGGATAATCATAATGAGAGTCTTAGACCATTCAGACGCGCTGCGGGTACGAAGCTTCGTGGCCAAATCGGCAGCACGAGCCATCTAGTTTTGCTGGTCTTCAGTTCGAGTCTCGAAACTGAGAACTTTTTAAATATATTTTTCTTTTCTTTTTTTTACATTTTTTAAAGATATTTTTATCCTTTATTCCCACACTTACTACGAACTTTTCCAAATCTTATACTACTAAAATAAAGTTTTATGTCAAAATATTTCTATATTCAAGAGAAATTTTAGGAGTCGAGTTCACGCACATGCGCAGAATTCATTCCTATTCAAAACATTGTGCTTTTAGACCAGAATTACACCACGTTAAAACTTTTAGTGGATAATCGTAATGAGAGTCTTAGACCATTCAGACGCGCTGCGGGTACGAAGCTTCGTGGCCAGATCGGCAGCACGAGCCATCTAGTTTTGCTGGTCTCCAGTTCGAGTCTCGAAACTGAGAACTTTTTCAATATATTTTTCTTTTCTTTTTTTTAAATTTTTTATATATTTTTATCCTTTATTCCCACACTTACTACGAACTTTTCCAAATCTTATACTACTAAAATAAAATTTTATGTCAAAATATTTCTATATTCAAGAGAAATTTTAGGAGTCGAGTTCACGCACATGCGCAGAATTCATTCCTATTCAAAACATTGTGCTTTTAGACCAGAATGACACCACGTTAAAACTTTTAGTGGATAATCATAATGAGAGTGTTAGACCATTCAGACGCGCTGCGGGTACGAAGCTTCGTGGCTAGATCGGCAGCGCGTGCCATCTAGTTTTGCTGGTCTCCAGTTCGAGTCTCGAAACTGAGAACTTTTTCAATATATTTTTCTTTTCTTTTTTTTACATTTTTTTTAGATATTTTTATCCTTTATTCCCATACTTACTACGAACTTTTCAAAATCTTATACTACTAAAATAAAATTTTGTGTCAAAATATTTCTACATTCAAGAGAAATTTTAGGAGTCGAGTTCACGCACATGCGCAGAATTCATTCCTATTCAAAACATTGTGCTTTTAGACCAGAATGACACCACGTTAAAACTTTTAGTGGATAATCATAATGAGAGTCTTAGACTATTCAGACGCGCTGCGGGCACGAAGCTTCGTGGCCAGATCGGCAGCACGAGCCATCTAGTTTTGAAGGTCTTCAGTTCGAGTCTCGAAACTGAGAACTTCTTAAATATATTTTTCTTTTCTTTTCTTTACATTTTTTTTAGATATTTTTATCCTTTATTCCCAAACTTACTACGAACTTTTCCAAATCTTATACTACTAAAATAAAATTTTATGTCAAAATATTTCTATATTCAAGAGAAATTTTAGGAGTCGAGTTCACGCACATGCGCAGAATTCATTCCTATTCAAAACATTGTGCTTTTAGACCAGAATGACACCACGTTAAAACTTTTAGTGGATAATCATAATGAGAGTCTTAGACCATTCAGACGCGCTGCGGGTACGAAGCTTCGTGGCCAGATCGGCAGCACGAGCCATCTAGTTTTGCTGGTCTTCAGTTCGAGTCTCGAAACTGAGAACTTTTTAAATATATTTTTCTTTTATTTTTTTTACATTTTTTTTTAGATATTTTTATCCTTTATTCCCACACTTACTACGAACTTTTCAAAATCTTATACTACTTAAATAAAATTTTGTGTCAAAATATATCTACATTCAAGAGAAATTTTAGGAGTCGACTTCACGCACATGCGCAGAATTCATTCCTATTCAAAACATTGTGCTTTTAGACCAGAATGACACCACGTTAAAACTTTTAGTGGATAATCATAATGAGAGTCTTAGACCATTCAGACGCGCTGCGGGTACGAAGCTTCGTGGCCAAATCGGCAGCACGAGCCATCTAGTTTTGCTGGTCTTCAGTTCGAGTCTCGAAACTGAGAACTTTTTAAATATATTTTTCTTTTCTTTTTTTTACATTTTTTAAAGATATTTTTATCCTTTATTCCCACACTTACTACGAACTTTTCCAAATCTTATACTACTAAAATAAAGTTTTATGTCAAAATATTTCTATATTCAAGAGAAATTTTAGGAGTCGAGTTCACGCACATGCGCAGAATTCATTCCTATTCAAAACATTGTGCTTTTAGACCAGAATTACACCACGTTAAAACTTTTAGTGGATAATCGTAATGAGAGTCTTAGACCATTCAGACGCGCTGCGGGTACGAAGCTTCGTGGCCAGATCGGCAGCACGAGCCATCTAGTTTTGCTGGTCTCCAGTTCGAGTCTCGAAACTGAGAACTTTTTCAATATATTTTTCTTTTCTTTTTTTTAAATTTTTTATATATTTTTATCCTTTATTCCCACACTTACTACGAACTTTTCCAAATCTTATACTACTAAAATAAAATTTTATGTCAAAATATTTCTATATTCAAGAGAAATTTTAGGAGTCGAGTTCACGCACATGCGCAGAATTCATTCCTATTCAAAACATTGTGCTTTTAGACCAGAATGACACCACGTTAAAACTTTTAGTGGATAATCATAATGAGAGTGTTAGACCATTCAGACGCGCTGCAGGTACGAAGCTTCGTGGCCAGATCGGCAGCCCGAGCCATATAGTTTTGCTGGTCTTCAATTCGAGTCTCGAAACTGAGAACTTTTTAAATATATTTTTCTTTTCTTTTTTTTACATTTTTTTAAGATATTTTTATCCTTTATTCCTTCACTTACTACGAACTTTTCCAAATCTTATACTACTAAAATAAAATTTTATGTCAAAATATTTCTATATTCAAGAGAAATTTTAGGAGTCGAGTTCACGCACATGCGCAGAATTCATTCCTATTCAAAACATTGTGCTTTTAGACCAGAATGACACCACGTTAAAACTTTTAGTGGATAATCATAATGAGAGTGTTAGACCATTCAGACGCGCTGCGGGTACGAAGCTTCGTGGCCAGATCGGCAGAGCGAGCCATCTAGTTTTGCTGGTCTCCAGTTCGAGTCTCGAAACTGAGAACTTTTTCAATATATTTTTCTTTTCTTTTTTTTACATTTTTTTTAGATATTTTTATCCTTTATTCCCATACTTACTACGAACTTTTCAAAATCTTATACTACTAAAATAAAATTTTGTGTCAAAATATTTCTACATTCAAGAGAAATTTTAGGAGTCGAGTTCACGCACATGCGCAGAATTCATTCCTATTCAAAACATTGTGCTTTTAGACCAGAATGACACCACGTTAAAACTTTTAGTGGATAATCGTAATGAGAGTCTTAGACCATTCAGACGCGCTGCGGGTACGAAGCTTCGTGGCCAGATCGGCAGCACGAGCCATCTAGTTTTGCTGGTCTCCAGTTCGAGTCTCGAAACTGAGAACTTTTTCAATATATTTTTCTTTTCTTTTTTTTAAATTTTTTATATATTTTTATCCTTTATTCCCACACTTACTACGAACTTTTCCAAATCGTATAATACTAAAATAAAATTTTATGTCAAAATATTTCTATATTCAAGAGAAATTTTAGGAGTCGAGTTCACGCACATGCGCAGAATTCATTCCTATTCAAAACATTGTGCTTTTAGACCAGAATGACACCACGTTAAAACTTTTAGTGGATAATCATAATGAGAGTGTTAGACCATTCAGACGCGCTGCGGGTACGAAGCTTCGTGGCCAGATCGGCAGCGCGAGCCATCTAGTTTTGCTGGTCTCCAGTTCGAGTCTCGAAACTGAGAACTTTTTCAATATATTTTTCTTTTCTTTTTTTTACATTTTTTTTAGATATTTTTATCCTTTATTCCCATACTTACTACGAACCTTTCAAAATCTTATACTACTAAAATAAAATTTTTTGTCAAAATATTTCTACATTCAAGAGAAATTTTAGGAGTCGAGTTCACGCACATGCGCAGAATTCATTCCTATTCAAAACAGTGTGCTTTTAGACCAGAATGACACCACGTTAAAACTTTTAGTGGATAATCATAATGAGAGTGTTAGACCATTCAGACGCGCTGCGGGTACGAAGCTTCGTGGCCAGATCGGCAGCACGAGCCATCTAGTTTTGCTGGTCTCCAGTTCGAGTCTCGAAACTGAGAACTTTTTCAATATATTTTTCTTTTCTTTTTTTTAAATTTTTTATATATTTTTATCCTTTATTCCCACACTTACTACGAACTTTTCCAAATCGTATACTACTAAAATAAAATTTTATGTCAAAATATTTCTATATTCAAGAGAAATTTTAGGAGTCGAGTTCACGCACATGCGCAGAATTCATTCCTATTCAAAACATTGTGCTTTTAGACCAGAATGACACCACGTTAAAACTTTTAGTGGATAATCATAATGAGAGTGTTAGACCATTCAGACGCGCTGCGGGTACGAAGCTTCGTGGCCAGATCGGCAGCGCGAGCCATCTAGTTTTGCTGGTCTCCAGTTCGAGTCTCGAAACTGAGAACTTTTTCAATATATTTTTCTTTTCTTTTTTTTACATTTTTTTTAGATATTTTTATCCTTTATTCCCATACTTACTACGAACTTTTCAAAATCTTATACTACTAAAATAAAATTTTTAGTCAAAATATTTCTACATTCAAGAGAAATTTTAGGAGTCGAGTTCACGCACATGCGCAGAATTCATTCCTATTCAAAACATTGTGCTTTTAGACCAGAATGACACCACGTTAAAACTTTTAGTGGATAATCGTAATGAGAGTCTTAGACCATTCAGACGCGCTGCGGGTACGAAGCTTCGTGGCCAGATCGGCAGCACGAGCCATCTAGTTTTGCTGGTCTCCAGTTCGAGTCTCGAAACTGAGAACTTTTTCAATATATTTTTCTTTTTTTTTTTACATTTTTTTATATATTTTTATCCTTTATTCCCACACTTACTACGAACTTTTCCAAATATTATACTAGTAAAATAAAATTTTATGTCAAAATATTTCTATATTCAAGATAAATGTTAGGAGTCGAGTTCACGCACATGCGCAGAATTCATTCCTATTCAAAACATTGTGCTTTTAGACCAGAAAAACACCACGTTAAAACTTTTAGTGGATACTCATAATGAGAGTCTTAGACCATTCAGACGTGTTGCGGGTACGAAGCTCCGTAGCCAGATCGGCAGCACGAGCCATCTAGTTTTGCTGGTCTTCAGTTCGAGTCTCGAAACTGAGAAGTTTTTAAATATATTTTTCTTTCCTTTTTTTAACATTTTTTTTATATATTTTTATCCTTTATTCCCACACTTACTACGAACTTTTAAAAATCTTATACTAGTAAAATAAAATTTTATGTCAAAATATTTCTATATTCAAGAGAAATTTTAGGAGTTGAGTTCACGCACATGCGCAGAATTCATTCCTATTCAAACATTGCGCTTTTAGACCAGAATGACACCACGTTAAAACTTTTAGTGGATAATCATAATGAGAGTCTTAGACAATTCAGACGCGCTGCGAGTAGGAAGCTTCGTGGCCAGATCGGCAGCACGAACCATCTAATTTGCTGGTCTTCAGTTCGAGTCCCGAAACTGAGAACTTTTTAAATATATTTTTCTTTTCTTTTTTTTACGTTTTTTTTAGATATTTTTATCCTTTATTCCCACACTTACTACGAACTTTTCCAAATCTTATACTACTAAAATAAAATTTTATGTCAAAATATTTCTATATTCAAGAGAAATTTTAGGAGTCGACTTCACGCACATGCGCAGAATTCATTCCTATTCAAAACATTGTGCTTTTAGACCAGGATGGCACCACGTTAAAACTTTTAGTGGATAATCATAATGAGAGTCTTAGACCATTCAGACGCGCTGCGGGTACGAAGCGTAGTGGATAGATCGGCAGCACGAGCCATCTAGTTTTGCTGGTCTTCAGTTCGAGTCTCAAAACTGAGAACTTTTTAAATATATTTTTCTTTTCTTTTTTTTACGTTTTTTTTAGATATTTTTATCCTTTATTCCCACACTTACTACGAACTTTTCCAAATCTTATACTACTAAAATAAAATTTTATGTCAAAATATTTCTATATTCAAGAGAAATTTTAGGAGTCGACTTCACGCACATGCGCAGAATTCATTCCTATTCAAAACATTGTGCTTTTAGACCAGAATGGCACCACGTTAAAACTTTTAGTGGATAATCATAATGAGAGTCTTAGACCATTCAGACGCGCTGCGGGTACGAAGCTTCGTGGATAGATCGGCAGCACGAGCCATCTAGTTTTGCTGGTCTTCAGTTCGAGTCTCAAAACTGAGAACTTTTTAAATATATTTTTCTTTTCTTTTTTTTACGTTTTTTTTAGATATTTTTATTCTTTATTCCCACACTTACTACGAACTTTTCCAAATCTTATACTACTAAAATAAAATTTTATGTCAAAATATTTCTATATTCAAGAGAAATTTTAGGAGTCGACTTCACGCACATGCGCAGAATTCATTCCTATTCAAAACATTGTGCTTTTAGACCAGAATGACACCACGTTAAAACTTTTAGTGGATAATCATAATGAGAGTCTTAGACCATTCAGACGCGCTGCGGGTACGAATCTTCGTGGCCAGATCGGCAGCACGAGCCATCTAGTTTTGCTGGTCTCCAGTTCGAGTCTCGAAACTGAGAACTTTTTCAATATATTTTTCTTTTCTTTTTTTTAAATTTTTTATATATTTTTATCCTTTATTCCCACACTTACTACGAACTTTTCCAAATCTTATACTACTAAAATAAAATTTTATGTCAAAATATTTCTATATTCAAGAGAAATTTTAGGAGTCGAGTTCACGCACATGCGCAGAATTCATTCCTATTCAAAACATTGTGCTTTTAGACCAGAATGACACCACGTTAAAACTTTTAGTGGATAATCATAATGAGAGTCTTAGACCATTCAGACGCGGTGCGGGTACGAAGCTTCATGGCCAGATCGGCAGCACGAGCCATCTAGTTTTGCTGGTCTCCAGTTCGAGTCTCGAAACTGAGAAATTTTTCAATATATTTTTCTTTTTTTTTTTACATTTTTTTATATATTTTTATCCTTTATTCCCACACTTACTACGAACTTTTCCAAATATTATACTAGTAAAATAAAATTTTATGTCAAAATATTTCTATATTCAAGATAAATGTTAGGAGTCGAGTTCACGCACATGCGCAGAATTCATTCCTATTCAAACATTGTGCTTTTAGACCAGAATGACACCACGTTAAAACTTTTAGTGGATAATCATAATGAGAGTCTTAGACAATTCAGACGCGCTGCGAGTAGGAAGCTTCGTGGCCAGATCGGCAGCACGAGCCATCTAATTTGCTGGTCGTCAGTTCGAGTCTCCAAACTGAGAACTTTTTAAATATATTTTTCTTTTATTTTTTTTACATTTTTTTTAGATATTTTTATCCTTTATTCCCACACTTACTACGAACTTTTCAAAATCTTATACTACTAAAATAAAATTTTGTGTCAAAATATTTCTACATTCAAGAGAAATTTTAGGAGTCGACTTCACGCACATGCGCAGAATTCATTCCTATTCAAAACATTGTGCTTTTAGACCAGAATGACACCACGTTAAAACTTTTAGTGGATAATCATAATGAGAGTCTTAGACCATTCAGACGCGCTGCGGGTACGAAGCTTCGTGGCCAAATCGGCAGCACGAGCCATCTAGTTTTGCTGGTCTTCAGCTCGAGTCTCGAAACTGAGAACTTTTTAAATATATTTTTCTTTTCTTTTTTTTACATTTTTTAAAGATATTTTTATCCTTTATTCCCACACTTACTACGAACTTTTCCAAATCTTATACTACTAAAATAAAGTTTTATGTCAAAATATTTCTATATTCAAGAGAAATTTTAGGAGTCGCGTTCACGCACATGCGCAGAATTCATTCCTATTCAAAACATTGTGCTTTTAGACCAGAATGACACCACGTTAAACCTTTTAGTGGATAATCGTAATGAGAGTCTTAGACCATTCAGACGCGCCGCGGGTACGAAGCTTCGTGGCCAGATCGGCAGCACGAGCCATCTAGTTTTGCTGGTCTCCAGTTCGAGTCTCGAAACTGAGAACTTTTTCAATATATTTTTCTTTTCTTTTTTTTAAATTTTTTTATATATTTTTATCCTTTATTCCCACACTTACTACGAACTTTTCCAAATCTTATACTACTAAAATAAAATTTTATGTCAAAATATTTCTATATTCAAGAGAAATTTTAGGAGTCGAGTTCACGCACATGCGCAGAATTCATTCCTATTCAAAACATTGTGCTTTTAGACCAGAATGACACCACGTTAAAACTTTTAGTGGATAATCATAATGAGAGTCTTAGACCATTCAGACGCGCTGCGGGTACGAAGCATCGTGGCCATGTCGGCAGCACGAGCCATCTAGTTTTGCTGGTCTTCAGTTCGAGTCCCGAAACTGAGAACTTTTTAAATATATTTTTCTTTTCTTTTTTTTACGTTTTTTTTAGATATTTTTATCCTTTATTCCCACACTTACTACGAACTTTTCCAAATCTTATACTACTAAAATAAAATTTTATGTCAAAATATTTCTATATTCAAGAGAAATTTTAGGAGTCGACTTCACGCACATGCGCAGAATTCATTCCTATTCAAAACATTGTGCTTTTAGACCAGAATGGCACCACGTTAAAACTTTTAGTGGATAATCATAATGAGAGTCTTAGACCATTCAGACGCGCTGCGGGTACGACGCTTCGTGGATAGATCGGCAGCACGAGCCATCTAGTTTTGCTGGTCTTCAGTTCGAGTCTCAAAACTGAGAACTTTTTAAATATATTTTTCTTTTCTTTTTTTTACGTTTTTTTTAGATATTTTTATCCTTTATTCCCACACTTACTACGAACTTTTCCAAATCTTATACTACTAAAATAAAATTTTATGTCAAAATATTTCTATATTCAAGAGAAATTTTAGGAGTCGACTTCACGCACATGCGCAGAATTCATTCCTATTCAAAACATTGTGCTTTTAGACCAGAATGACACCACGTTAAAACTTTTAGTGGATAATCATAATGAGAGTCTTAGACCATTCAGACGCGCTGTGGGTACGAAGCTTCGTGGCCAGATCGGCAGCACGAGCCATCTAGTTTTGCTGGTCTTCAGTTCGAGTCTCGAAACTGAGAACTTTTTAAATATATTTTTCTTTTCTTTTTTTTACATTTTTTAAAGATATTTTTATCCTTTATTCCCACACTCACTACGAACTTTTCCAAATCTTATACTACTAAAATAAAATTTTATGTCAAAATATTTCTATATTCAAGAGAAATTTTAGGAGTCGAGTTCATGCACATGCGCAGAATTCATTCCTATTCAAAACATTGTGCTTTTAGACCAGAATGACACCACGTTAAAACTTTTAGTGGATAATCGTAATGAGAGTCTTAGACCATTCAGACGCGCGGCGGGTACAAAGCTTCGTGGCCAGATCGGCAGCACGAGCCATCTAGTTTTGCTGGTCTCCAGTTCGAGTCTCGAAACTGAGAACTTTTTCAATATATTTTTCTTTTCTTTTTTTTAAATTTTTTTATATATTTTTATCCTTTATTCCCACACTTACTACGAACTTTTCCAAATCTTATACTACTAAAATAAAATTTTATGTCAAAATATTTCTATATTCAAGAGAAATTTTAGGAGTCGACTTCACGCACATGCGCAGAATTCATTCCTATACAAAACATTGTGCTTTTAGACCAGAATGACACCACGTTAAAACTTTTAGTGGATAATCATAATGAGAGTCTTAGACCATTCAGACGCGCTACGGGTACGAAGCTTCGTGGCCAGATCGGCAGCACGAGCCATCTAGTTTTGCTGGTCTTCAGTTCGAGTCTCGAAACTGAGAACTTTTTCAATATATTTTTCTTTTCTTTTTTTAAAATTTTTTTATATATTTTTATCCTTTATTCCCACACTTACTACGAACTTTTCCAAATCTTATACTACTAAAATAAAATTTTATGTCAAAATATTTGTATATTCAAGAGAAATTTTAGGAGTCGAGTTCACGCACATGCGCAGAATTCATTCCTATTCAAAACATTGTGCTTTTAGACCAGAATGACACCACGTTAAAACTTTTAGTGGATAATCATAATGAGAGTCTTAGACCATTCAGACGCGCTGCGGGTACGAAGCTTCGTGGCCAGATCGGCAGCACGAGCCATCTAGTTTTGCTGGTCTTCAGTTCGAGTCTCGAAACTGAGAACTTTTTAAATATATTTTTCTTTTCTTTTTTTTACATTTTTTAAAGATATTTTTATCCTTTATTCCCACACTCACTACGAACTTTTCCAAATCTTATACTACTAAAATAAAATTTTATGTCAAAATATTTCTATATTCAAGAGAAATTTTAGGAGTCGAGTTCACGCACATGCGCAGAATTCATTCCTATTCAAAACATTGTGCTTTTAGACCAGAATGACACCACGTTAAAACTTTTAGTGGATAATCGTAATGAGAGTCTTAGACCATTCAGACGCGCTGCGGGTACAAAGCTTCGTGGCCAGATCGGCAGCACGAGCCATCTAGTTTTGCTGGTCTCCAGTTCGAGTCTCGAAACTGAGAACTTTTTCAATATATTTTTCTTTTCTTTTTTTTAAATTTTTTTATATATTTTTATCCTTTATTCCCACACTTACTACGAACTTTTCCAAATCTTATACTACTAAAATAAAATTTTATGTCAAAATATTTCTATATTCAAGAGAAATTTTAGGAGTCGACTTCACGCACATGCGCAGAATTCATTCCTATACAAAACATTGTGCTTTTAGACCAGAATGACACCACGTTAAAACTTTTAGTGGATAATCATAATGAGAGTCTTAGACCATTCAGACGCGCTGCGGGTACGAAGCTTCGTGGCCAGATCGGCAGCACGAGCCATCTAGTTTTGCTGGTCTTCAGTTCGAGTCTCGAAACTGAGAACTTTTTCAATATATTTTTCTTTTCTTTTTTTAAAATTTTTTTATATATTTTTATCCTTTATTCCCACACTTACTACGAACTTTTCCAAATCTTATACTACTAAAATAAAATTTTATGTCAAAATATTTCTATATTCAAGAGAAATTTTAGGAGTCGAGTTCACGCACATGCGCAGAATTCATTCCTATTCAAAACATTGTGCTTTTAGACCAGAATGACACCACGTTAAAACTTTTAGTGGATAATCATAATGAGAGTCTTAGACCATTCAGACGCGCTGCGGGTACGAAGCATCGTGGCCATATCGGCAGCACGAGCCATCTAGTTTTGCTGGTCTTCAGTTCGAGTCCCGAAACTGAGAACTTTTTAAATATATTTTTCTTTTCTTTTTTTTACGTTTTTTTTTAGATATTTTTATCCTTTATTCCCACACTTACTACGAACTTTTCCAAATCTTATACTACTAAAATAAAATTTTATGTCAAAATATTTCTATATTCAAGAGAAATTTTAGGAGTCGACTTCACGCACATGCGCAGAATTCATTCCTATTCAAAACATTGTGCTTTTAGACCAGAATGGCACCACGTTAAAACTTTTAGTGGATAATCATAATGAGAGTCTTAGACCATTCAGACGCGCTGCGGGTACGAAGCTTCGTGGATAGATCGGCAGCACGAGCCATCTAGTTTTGCTGGTCTTCAGTTCGAGTCTCAAAACTGAGAACTTTTTAAATATATTTTTCTTTTCTTTTTTTACGTTTTTTTAGATATTTTTATCCTTTATTCCCACACTTACTACGAACTTTTCCAAATCTTATACTACTAAAATAAAATTTTATGTCAAAATATTTCTATATTCAAGAGAAATTTTAGGAGTCGAGTTCACGCACATGCGCAGAATTCATTCCTATTCAAAACATTGTGCTTTTAGACCAGAATGACACCACGTTAAAACTTTTAGTGGATAATCATAATGAGAGTCTTAGACCATTCAGACGCGCTGCGGGTACGAAGCTTCGTGGCCAGATCGGCAGCACGAGCCATCTAGTTTTGCTGGTCTTCAGTTCGAGTCTCGAAACTGAGAACTTTTTAAATATATTTTTCTTTTCTTTTTTTTACATTTTTTAAAGATATTTTTATCCTTTATTCCCACACTCACTACGAACTTTTCCAAATCTTATACTACTAAAATAAAATTTTATGTCAAAATATTTCTATATTCAAGAGAAATTTTAGGAGTCGAGTTCACGCACATGCGCAGAATTCATTCCTATTCAAAACATTGTGCTTTTAGACCAGAATGACACCACGTTAAAACTTTTAGTGGATAATCGTAATGAGAGTCTTAGACCATTCAGACGCGCTGCGGGTACAAAGCTTCGTGGCCAGATCGGCAGCACGAGCCATCTAGTTTTGCTGGTCTCCAGTTCGAGTCTCGAAACTGAGAACTTTTTCAATATATTTTTCTTTTCTTTTTTTTAAATTTTTTTATATATTTTTATCCTTTATTCCCACACTTACTACGAACTTTTCCAAATCTTATACTACTAAAATAAAATTTTATGTCAAAATATTTCTATATTCAAGAGAAATTTTAGGAGTCGACTTCACGCACATGCGCAGAATTCATTCCTATACAAAACATTGTGCTTTTAGACCAGAATGACACCACGTTAAAACTTTTAGTGGATAATCATAATGAGAGTCTTAGACCATTCAGACGCGCTGCGGGTACGAAGCTTCGTGGCCAGATCGGCAGCACGAGCCATCTAGTTTTGCTGGTCTTCAGTTCGAGTCTCGAAACTGAGAACTTTTTCAATATATTTTTCTTTTCTTTTTTTAAAATTTTTTTATATATTTTTATCCTTTATTCCCACACTTACTACGAACTTTTCCAAATCTTATACTACTAAAATAAAATTTTATGTCAAAATATTTCTATATTCAAGAGAAATTTTAGGAGTCGAGTTCACGCACATGCGCAGAATTCATTCCTATTCAAAACATTGTGCTTTTAGACCAGAATGACACCACGTTAAAACTTTTAGTGGATAATCATAATGAGAGTCTTAGACCATTCAGACGCGCTGCGGGTACGAAGCATCGTGGCCATATCGGCAGCACGAGCCATCTAGTTTTGCTGGTCTTCAGTTCGAGTCCCGAAACTGAGAACTTTTTAAATATATTTTTCTTTTCTTTTTTTTACGTTTTTTTTTAGATATTTTTATCCTTTATTCCCACACTTACTACGAACTTTTCCAAATCTTATACTACTAAAATAAAATTTTATGTCAAAATATTTCTATATTCAAGAGAAATTTTAGGAGTCGACTTCACGCACATGCGCAGAATTCATTCCTATTCAAAACATTGTGCTTTTAGACCAGAATGGCACCACGTTAAAACTTTTAGTGGATAATCATAATGAGAGTCTTAGACCATTCAGACGCGCTGCGGGTACGAAGCTTCGTGGATAGATCGGCAGCACGAGCCATCTAGTTTTGCTGGTCTTCAGTTCGAGTCTCAAAACTGAGAACTTTTTAAATATATTTTTCTTTTCTTTTTTTACGTTTTTTTAGATATTTTTATCCTTTATTCCCACACTTACTACGAACTTTTCCAAATCTTATACTACTAAAATAAAATTTTATGTCAAAATATTTCTATATTCAAGAGAAATTTTAGGAGTCGACTTCACGCACATGCGCAGAATTCATTCCTATACAAAACATTGTGCTTTTAGACCAGAATGACACCACGTTAAAACTTTTAGTGGATAATCATAATGAGAGTCTTAGACCATTCAGACGCGCTGCGGGTACGAAGCTTCGTGGCCAGATCGGCAGCACGAGCCATCTAGTTTTGCTGGTCTTCAGTTCGAGTCTCGAAACTGAGAACTTTTTAAATATATTTTTCTTTTCTTTTTTTTACATTTTTTAAAGATATTTTTATCCTTTATTCCCACACTTACTACGAACTTTTCCAAATCTTATACTACTAAAATAAAATTTTATGTCAAAATATTTCTATATTCAAGAGAAATTTTAGGAGTCGAGTTCACGCACATGCGCAGAATTCATTCCTATTCAAAACATTGTGCTTTTAGACCAGAATGACACCACGTTAAAACTTTTAGTGGATAATCGTAATGAGAGTCTTAGACCATTCAGACGCGCCGCGGGTACGAAGCTTCGTGGCCAGATCGGCAGCAAGAGCCATCTAGTTTTGCTGGTCTTCAGTTGGAGTCCCGAAACTGAGAACTTTTTAAATATATTTTTCTTTTCTTTTTTTTACGTATTTTTTAGATATTTTTATCCTTTATTCCCACACTTACTACGAACTTTTCCAAATCTTATACTACTAAAATAAAATTTTATGTCAAAATATTTCTATATTCAAGAGAAATTTTAGGAGTCGACTTCACGCACATGCGCAGAATTCATTCCTATTCAAAACATTGTGCTTTTAGACCAGAATGACACCACGTTAAAACTTTTAGTGGATAATCATAATGAGAGTCTTAGACCATTCAGACGCGCTGCGGGTACGAAGCTTCGTGGATAGATCGGCAGCACGAGCCATCTAGTTTTGCTGGTCTTCAGTTCGAGTCTCAAAACTGAGAACTTTTTAAATATATTTTTCTTTTCTTTTTTTTACGTTTTTTTTAGATATTTTTATCCTTTATTCCCACACTTACTACGAACTTTTCCAAATCTTATACTACTAAAATAAAATTTTATGTCAAAATATTTCTATATTCAAGAGAAATTTTAGGAGTCGACTTCACGCACATGCGCAGAATTCATTCCTATACAAAACATTGTGCTTTTAGACCAGAATGACACCACGTTAAAACTTTTAGTGGATAATCATAATGAGAGTCTTAGACCATTCAGACGCGCTGCGGGTACGAAGCTTCGTGGCCAGATCGGCAGCACGAGCCATCTAGTTTTGCTGGTCTTCAGTTCGAGTCTCGAAACTGAGAACTTTTTCAATATATTTTTCCTTTCTTTTTTTAAAATTTTTTTATATATTTTTATCCTTTATTCCCACACTTACTACGAACTTTTCCAAATCTTATACTACTAAAATAAAATTTTATGTCAAAATATTTCTATATTCAAGAGAAATTTTAGGAGTCGAGTTCACGCACATGCGCAGAATTCATTCCTATTCAAAACATTGTGCTTTTAGACCAGAAAGACACCACGTTAAAACTTTTAGTGGATAATCATAATGAGAGTCTTAGACCATTCAGACGCGCTGCGGGTACGAAGCATCGTGGCCATATCGGCAGCACGAGCCATCTAATTTTGCTGGTCTTCAGTTCGAGTCCCGAAACTGAGAACTTTTTAAATATATTTTTCTTTTCTTTTTTTTACGTTTTTTTTTAGATATTTTTATCCTTTATTCCCACACTTACTACGAACTTTTCCAAATCTTATACTACTAAAATAAAATTTTATGTCAAAATATTTCTATATTCAAGAGAAATTTTAGGAGTCGAGTTCACGCACATGCGCAGAATTCATTCCTATTCAAAACATTGTGCTTTTACACCAGAATGACACCACGTTAAAACTTTTAGTGGATAATCGTAATGAGAGTCTTAGACCATTCAGACGCGCCGCGGGTACGAAGCTTCGTGGCCAGATCGGCAGCAAGAGCCATCTAGTTTTGCTGGTCTTCAGTTGGAGTCCCGAAACTGAGAACTTTTTAAATATATTTTTCTTTTCTTTTTTTTACGTTTTTTTTTAGATATTTTTATCCTTTATTCCCACACTTACTACGAACTTTTCCAAATCTTATACTACTAAAATAAAATTTTATGTCAAAATATTTCTATATTCAAGAGAAATTTTAGGAGTCGACTTCACGCACATGCGCAGAATTCATTCCTATTCAAAACATTGTGCTTTCAGACCAGAATGGCACCACGTTAAAACTTTTAGTGGATAATCATAATGAGAGTCTTAGACCATTCAGACGCGCTGCGGGTACGAAGCTTCGTGGCCAGATCGGCAGCACGAGCCATCTAGTTTTGCTGGTCTTCAGTTCGAGTTTCAAAACTGAGAACTTTTTAAATATATTTTTCTTTTCTTTTTTTTACATTTTTTTTAGATATTTTTATCCTTTATTCCCACACTTACTACGAACTTTTCCAAATCTTATACTACTAAAATAAAATTTTATGTCAAAATAATTTTATATTTAAGAGAAATTTTAGGAGTCGAGTTCACGCACATGCGCAGAATTCATTCCTATTCAAAACATTGTGCTTTTAGACCAGAATGACACCACGTTAAAACTTTTAGGGGATAATCATAATGAGAGTCTTAGACCATTCAGACGCGCTGCGGTTACGAAGCTTCGTGGCCAGATCGGCAGCACGAGCCATCTAGTTTTGCTGGTCTTCAGTTCGAGTCTCGAAACTGAGAACTTTTTAAATATATTTTTCTTTTCTTTTTTTTACGTTTTTTTTAGATATTTTTATTCTTTATTCCCACACTTACTACGAACTTTTCCAAATCTTATACTACTAAAATAAAATTTTATGTCAAAATATTTCTGTATTCAAGAGAAATTTTAGGAGTCGAGTTCACGCACATGCGCAGAATTCATTCCTATTCAAAACATTGTGCTTTTAGACCAGAATGACACCACGTTAAAACTTTTAGTGGATAATCATAATGAGAGTCTTAGACCATTCAGACGCGCTGCGGGTACAAAGCTTCGTGGCCATATCGGCAGCACGAGCCATCTAGTTTTGCTGGTCTTCAGTTCGAGTCCCGAAACTGAGAACTTTTTAAATATATTTTTCTTTTCTTTTTTTTACGTATTTTTTAGATATTTTTATCCTTTATTCCCACACTTACTACGAACTTTTCCAAATCTTATACTACTAAAATAAAATTTTATGTCAAAATATTTCTATATTCAAGAGAAATTTTAGCAGTCGACTTCACGCACATGCGCAGAATTCATTCCTATTCAAAACATTTTGCTTTTAGACCAGAATTACACCACGTTAAAACTTTTAGTGGATAATCATAATGAGAGTCTTAGACCATTCAGACGCGCTGCGGGTACGATGCTTCGTGGCCAGACCGGCAGCACGAGCCATATAGTTTTGGTGGTCTTCAGTTCGAGTCTCGAAACTGAGAACTTTTTAAATATATTTTTCTTTTCTTTTTTTTACATTTTTTTTAGATATTTTTATCCTTTTTCCCACACTTACTAAGAACTTTTCCAAATCTTATACTACTAAAATAAAATTTTATGTCAAAATATTTCTATATTCAAGAGAAATTTTAGGAGTCGAGTTCACGCACATACGCAGAATTCATTCCTATTCAAAACATTGTGCTTTTAGACCAGAATGACACTACGTTAAAACTTTTAGTGGATAATCATAATGAGAGTCTTATACCATTCAGACGCGCTGCGGGTACGATGCTTCGTGGCCAGATCGGCAGAACGAGCCGTCTTGTTTTGCTGGTCTTCAGTTCGAGTCTCGATACTGAGAACTTTTTAAATATATTTTTCTTTTCTTTTTTTTACATTTTTTTTAGGTATTTTTATCCTTTAATCACGCACATGCGCAGAATTCATTCCTATTCAAAACATTGTGCTTTTAGACCAGATTGACACCACGTTAAAACTTTTAGTGGATAATCATAATGAGAGTCTTAGACCATTCAGACGCGCTGCGGGTACGAAGCTTCGTGGCCAGATCGGCAGCACGAGCCATCTAGTTTTGCTGGTCTTCAGTTCGAGTTTCAAAACTGAGAACTTTTTAAATATATTTTTCTTTTCTTTTTTTTACATTTTTTTTAGATATTTTTATCCTTTATTCCCACAATTACTACGAACTTTTCCAAATCTTATACTACTAAAATAAAATTTTATGTCAAAATAATTTTATATTTAAGAGAAATTTTAGGAGTCGAGTTCACGCACATGCGCAGAATTCATTCCTATTCAAAACATTGTGCTTTTAGACCAGAATGACACCACGTTAAAACTTTTAGGGGATAATCATAATGAGAGTCTTAGACCATTCAGACGCGCTGCGGGTACGAAGCTTCGTGGCCAGATCGGCAGCACGAGCCATCTAGTTTTGCTGGTCTTCAGTTCGAGTCTCGAAACTGAGAACTTTTTAAATATATTTTTCTTTTCTTTTTTTTACGTTTTTTTTAGATATTTTTATCCTTTATTCCGACACTTACTAAGAACTTTTCCAAATCTTATACTACTAAAATAAAATTTTATGTCAAAATATTTCTGTATTCAAGAGAAATTTTAGGAGTCGACTTCACGCACATGCGCAGAATTCATTCCTATTCAAAACATTGTGCTTTTAGATCAGAATGACACCACGTTAATACTTTTAGTGGATAATCATAATGAGAGTCTTAGACCATTCAGACGCGCTGCGGGTACGATGCTTCGTGGCCAGACCGGCAGCACGAGCCATATAGTTTTGGTGGTCTTCAGTTCGAGTCTCGAAACTGAGAACTTTTTAAATATATTTTTCTTTTCATTTTTTTACATTTTTTTTAGATATTTTTATCCTTTATTCCCACACTTACTACGAACTTTTCCAAATCTTATACTACTAAAATAAAATTTTATGTCAAAATATTTCTATATTCAAGAGAAATTTTAGGAGTCGAGTTCACGCACATGCGCAGAATTCATTCCTATTCAAAACATTGTGCTTTTAGACCAGAATGGCACCACGTTAAAACTTTTAGTGGATAATCATAATGAGAGTCTTAGACCATTCAGACGCGCTGCGGGTACGAAGCTTCGTGGCCAGATCGGCAGCACGAGCCATCTAGTTTTGCTGGTCTTCAGTTCGAGTCTCGAAACTGAGAACTTTTTAAATATATTTTTCTTTTCTTTTTTTTACATTTTTTTAAGATATTTTTATCCTTTATTCCCACACTTACTACGAACTTTTCCAAATCTTATACTACTAAAATAAAATTTTATGTCAAAATATTTCTATATTCAAGAGAAATTTTAGGAGTCGAGTTCACGCACATGCGCAGAATTCATTCCTATTCAAAACATTGTGCTTTTAGACCAGAATGACACTACGTTAAAACTTTTAGTGGATAATCATAATGAGAGTCTTATACCATTCAGACGCGCTGCGGGTACGATGCTTCGTGGCCAGATCGGCAGAACGAGCCGTCTAGTTTTGCTGGTCTTCAGTTCGAGTCTCGAAACTGAGAACTTTTTAAATATATTTTTCTTTTCTTTTTTTTACATTTTTTTTAGGTATTTTTATCCTTTAATCACGCACATGCGCAGAATTCATTCCTATTCAAAACATTGTGCTTTTAGACCAGATTGACACCACGTTAAAACTTTTAGTGGATAATCATAATGAGAGTCTTAGACCATTCAGACGCGCTGCGGGTACGAAGCTTCGTGGCCAGATCGGCAGCACGAGCCATCTAGTTTTGCTGGTCTTCAGTTCGAGTTTCAAAACTGAGAACTTTTTAAATATATTTTTCTTTTCTTTTTTTTACATTTTTTTTTAGATATTTTTATCCTTTATTCCCACAATTACTACGAACTTTTCCAAATCTTATACTACTAAAATAAAATTTTATGTCAAAATAATTTTATATTTAAGAGAAATTTTAGGAGTCGAGTTCACGCACATGCGCAGAATTCATTCCTATTCAAAACATTGTGCTTTTAGACCAGAATGACACCACGTTAAAACTTTTAGGGGATAATCATAATGAGAGTCTTAGACCATTCAGACGCGCTGCGGGTACGAAGCTTCGTGGCCAGATCGGCAGCACGAGCCATCTAGTTTTGCTGGTCTTCAGTTCGAGTCTCGAAACTGAGAACTTTTTAAATATATTTTTCTTTTCTTTTTTTTACGTTTTTTTTAGATATTTTTATCCTTTATTCCGACACTTACTACGAACTTTTCCAAATCTTATACTACTAAAATCAAATTTTATGTCAAAATATTTCTGTATTCAAGAGAAATTTTAGGAGTCGACTTCACGCACATGCGCAGAATTCATTCCTATTCAAAACATTGTGCTTTTAGACCAGAATGACACCACGTTAATACTTTTAGTGGATAATCATAATGAGAGTCTTAGACCATTCAGACGCGCTGCGGGTACGATGCTTCGTGGCTAGACCGGCAGCACGAGCCATATAGTTTTGGTGGTCTTCAGTTCGAGTCTCGAAACTGAGAACTTTTTAAATATATTTTTCTTTTCATTTTTTTACATTTTTTTTAGATATTTTTATCCTTTATTCCCACACTTACTACGAACTTTTCCAAATCTTATACTACTAAAATAAAATTTTATGTCAAAATATTTCTATATTCAAGAGAAATTTTAGGAGTCGAGTTCACGCACATGCGCAGAATTCATTCCTATTCAAAACATTGTGCTTTTAGACCAGAATGGCACCACGTTAAAACTTTTAGTGGATAATCATAATGAGAGTCTTAGACCATTCAGACACGCTGCGGGTACGAAGCTTCGTGGCCAGATCGGCAGCACGAGCCATCTAGTTTTGCTGGTCTTCAGTTCGAGTCTCGAAACTGAGAACTTTTTAAATATATTTTTCTTTTCTTTTTTTTACATTTTTTTTAAGATATTTTTATCCTTTATTCCCACACTTACTACGAACTTTTCCAAATCTTATACTACTAAAATAAAATTTTATGTCAAAATATTTCTTTATTCAAGAGAAATTTTAGGAGTCGAGTTCACGCACATGCGCAGAATTCATTCCTATTCAAAACATTGTGCTTTTAGACCAGAATGACACTACGTTAAAACTTTTAGTGGATAATCATAATGAGAGTCTTATACCATTCAGACGCGCTGCGGGTACGATGCTTCGACCCAGATCGGCAGAACGAGCCGTCTAGTTTTGCTGGTCTTCTGTTCGAGTCTCGAAACTGAGAACTTTTTAAATATATTTTTCTTTTCTTTTTTTTACATTTTTTTTAGGTATTTTTATCCTTTAATCACGCACATGCGCAGAATTCATTCCTATTCAAAACATTGTGCTTTTAGACCAGATTGACACCACGTTAAAACTTTTAGTTGATAATCATAATGAGAGTCTTAGACCATTCAGACGCGCTGCGGGTACGAAGCTTCGTGGCCAGATCGGCAGCACGAGCCATCTAGTTTTGCTGGTCTTCAGTTCGTGTCTCGAAACTGAGAACTTTTTAAATATATTTTTCTTTTCTTTTTTTTTACATTTTTTAAAGATATTTTTATCCTTTATTCCCACACTTACTACGAACTTTTCCAAATCTTATACTACTAAAATAAAATTTTATGTCAAAATATTTCTATATTCAAGAGAAATTTTAGGAGTCGAGTTCACGCACATGCGCAGAATTCATTCCTATTCAAAACATTGTGCTTTTAGACCAGAATGACACCACGTTAAAACTTTTATTGGATAATCATAATGTGAGTCTTAGATAATTCAGACCTGCTGCGAGTACGAATCTTCGTGGCCAGATCTGCAGCACGAGCCATCTAGTTTTGCTGGTCTTCAGTTCGAGTATCGAAACTGAGAACTTTTTCAATATATTTTTCTTTTTTTTTACATTTTTTTTATATATTTGTATCCTTTATTCCCACACTTACTACGAACTTTTAAAAACCTTATACTAGTAAAATAAAATTTTATGTCAAAATATTTCTATATTCAAGAGAAATTTTAGGAGTTGAGTTCACGCACATGCGCAGAATTCATTCCTATTCAAACATTGTGCTTTTAGACCAGAATGACACCACGTTAAAACTTTTAGTGGATAATCATAATGAGAGTCTTAGACAATTCAGACGCGCTGCGAGTAGGAAGCTTCGTGGCCAGATCGGCAGCACGAGAAATCTAGTTTTGCTGGTCTTCAGTTCGAGTCTCGAAACTGAGAACTTTTTCAATATATTTTTCTTTTCTTTTTTTTACGTTTTTTTAGATATTTTTATCCTTTATTCCCACACTTACTACGAACTTTTCCAAATCTTAAACTACTAAAATAAAATTTTATGTCAAAATATTTCTATATTCAAGAGAAATTTTAGGAGTTGAGTTCACGCACATGCGCAGAATTCATTCCTATTCAAAACATTGTGCTTTTAGACCAGAATGACACCACGTTAAAACTTTTAGTGGATAATCATAATGAGAGTCTTAGACCATTCAGACGCGCTGCGGGTAAGATGCTTCGTGGCCAGACCGACAGCACGAGCCATATAGTTTTGCTGGTCTTCAGTTCGAGTCTCGAAACTGAGAACTTTTTAAATATATTTTTCTTTTCTTTTTTTTACATTTTTTTTAGATATTTTTATCCTTTATTCCCACACTTACTACGAATTTTTCAAAATCTTATACTACTAAAATAAAATTTTATGTCAAAATATTTCTATATTCAAGAGAAATTTTAGGAGTCGAGTTCACGCACATGCGCAGAATTCATTCCTATTCAAAACATTGTGCTTTTAGACCAGAATGACACCACGTTAAAACTTTTAGTGGATAATCATAATGAGAGTCTTAGACCATTCAGACGCGCTGCGGGTACGAAGCTTCGTGGCCAGATCGGCAGCACGAGCCATGTAGTTTTGCTGGTCTCCAGTTCGAGTCTCGAAACTGAGAACTTTTTCAATATATTTTTCTTTTTTTTTTTACATTTTTTTTATATATTTTTATCCTTTATTCCCACACTTACTACGAACTTTTCCAAATCTTATACTAGTAAAATAAAATTTTATGTCAAAATATTTCTATATTCAAGATAAATGTTAGGAGTCGAGTTCACGCACATGCGCAGAATTCATTCCTATTCAAAACATTGTGCCTTTAGACCAGAAAAACACCACGTTAAAACTTTTAGTGGATAATCATAATGAGAGTCTTAGACCATTCAGACGTGCTGCGGGTACGAAGCTTCGTGGCCAGATCGGCAGCACGAGCCATCTAGTTTTGCTGGTCTTCAGTTCGAGTCTCGAAACTGAGAACTTTTTAAATATATTTTTCTTTCCTTTTTTTAACATTTTTTTTAGATATTTTTATCCTTTATTCCCACACTTACTACGAACTTTTCAAAATCTTATACTACTAAAATAAAATTTTATGTCAAAATATTTCTATATTCAAGAGAAATTTTAGGAGTCGAGTTCATGCACATGCGCAGAATTCAGTCCTATTCAAAACATTGTGCTTTTAGACCAGAATGACACCACGTTAAAACTTTTATTGGATAATCATAATGTGAGTCTTAGATAATTCAGACCTGCTGCGAGTACGAATCTTCGTGGCCAGATCTGCAGCACGAGCCATCTAGTTTTGCTGGTCTTCAGTTCGAGTATCGAAACTGAGAACTTTTTCAATATATTTTTCTTTTTTTTTACATTTTTTTTATATATTTGTATCCTTTATTCCCACACTTACTACGAACTTTTAAAAACCTTATACTAGTAAAATAAAATTTTATGTCAAAATATTTCTATATTCAAGAGAAATTTTAGGAGTTGAGTTCACGCACATGCGCAGAATTCATTCCTATTCAAACATTGTGCTTTTAGACCAGAATGACACCACGTTAAAACTTTTAGTGGATAATCATAATGAGAGTCTTAGACAATTCAGACGCGCTGCGAGTAGGAAGCTTCGTGGCCAGATCGGCAGCACGAGAAATCTAGTTTTGCTGGTCTTCAGTTCGAGTCTCGAAACTGAGAACTTTTTCAATATATTTTTCTTTTCTTTTTTTTACGTTTTTTTAGATATTTTTATCCTTTATTCCCACACTTACTACGAACTTTTCCAAATCTTAAACTACTAAAATAAAATTTTATGTCAAAATATTTCGATATTCAAGAGAAATTTTAGGAGTTGAGTTCACGCACATGCGCAGAATTCATTCCTATTCAAAACATTGTGCTTTTAGACCAGAATGACACCACGTTAAAACTTTTAGTGGATAATCATAATGAGAGTCTTAGACCATTCAGACGCGCTGCGGGTAAGATGCTTCGTGGCCAGACCGACAGCACGAGCCATATAGTTTTGCTGGTCTTCAGTTCGAGTCTCGAAACTGAGAACTTTTTAAATATATTTTTCTTTTCTTTTTTTTACATTTTTTTTAGATATTTTTATCCTTTATTCCCACACTTACTACGAATTTTTCAAAATCTTATACTACTAAAATAAAATTTTATGTCAAAATATTTCTATATTCAAGAGAAATTTTAGGAGTCGAGTTCACGCACATGCGCAGAATTCATTCCTATTCAAAACATTGTGCTTTTAGACCAGAATGACACCACGTTAAAACTTTTAGTGGATAATCATAATGAGAGTCTTAGACCATTCAGACGCGCTGCGGGTACGAAGCTTCGTGGCCAGATCGGCAGCACGAGCCATGTAGTTTTGCTGGTCTCCAGTTCGAGTCTCGAAACTGAGAACTTTTTCAATATATTTTTCTTTTTTTTTTTACATTTTTTTTATATATTTTTATCCTTTATTCCCACACTTACTACGAACTTTTCCAAATCTTATACTAGTAAAATAAAATTTTATGTCAAAATATTTCTATATTCAAGATAAATGTTAGGAGTCGAGTTCACGCACATGCGCAGAATTCATTCCTATTCAAAACATTGTGCCTTTAGACCAGAAAAACACCACGTTAAAACTTTTAGTGGATAATCATAATGAGAGTCTTAGACCATTCAGACGTGCTGCGGGTACGAAGCTTCGTGGCCAGATCGGCAGCACGAGCCATCTAGTTTTGCTGGTCTTCAGTTCGAGTCTCGAAACTGAGAACTTTTTAAATATATTTTTCTTTCCTTTTTTTAACATTTTTTTTAGATATTTTTATCCTTTATTCCCACACTTACTACGAACTTTTAAAAACCTTATACTAGTAAAATAAAATTTTATGTCAAAATATTTCTATATTCAAGAGAAATTTGAGGAGTTGAGTTCACGCACATGCGCAGAATTCATTCCTATTCAAACATTGTGCTTTTAGACCAGAATGACACCACGTTAAAACTTTTAGTGGATAATCATAATGAGAGTCTTAGACCATTCAGACGCGCTGCGGGTACGAAGCTTCGTGGCCAGATCGGCAGCACGAGCCATCTAGTTTTGCTGGTCTTCAGTTCGTGTCTCGAAACTGAGAACTTTTTAAATATATTTTACTTTTCCTTTTTTTACATTTTTTTTAGATATTTTTATCATTTAATCCCACACTTACTACGAACTTTTCCAAATCTTATACTACTAAAATAAAATTTTATGTCAAAATATTTCTATATTCAAGAGAAATTTTAGGAGTCGAGTTCACGCACATGCGCAGAATTCATTCCTATTCGAAACATTGTGCTTTTAGACCAGAAAAACACCACGTTAAAACTTTTAGTGGATAATCATAATGAGAGTCTTAGACCATTCAGACGTGCTGCGAGTACGAAGCTTCGTGGCCAGATTGGAACACGAGCCATCTATTTTTGCTGGTCTTCAGTTCGAGTCTCGAAACTGAGAACTTTTTTAATATATTTTTCTTTTCTTTTTTTTAACATTTTTTTAGATATTTTTATCCTTTATTCCCACACTTACTACGAACTTTTCCAAATCTTATACTAGTAAAATAAAATTTTATGTCAAAATATTTCTATATTCAAGATAAATGTTAGGAGTCGAGTTCACGCACATGCGCAGAATTCATTCCTATTCAAAACATTGTGCTTTTAGACCAGAATGACACCACGTTAAAACTTTTAGTGGATAATCATAATGAGAGTCTTAGACCATTCAGACGCGCTGCGGGTACGAAGCTTCGTGGCCAGATCGGCAGCACGAGCCATGTAGTTTTGCTGGTCTCCAGTTCGAGTCTCGAAACTGAGAACTTTTTCAATATATTTTTCTTTTTTTTTTACATTTTTTTAGATATTTTTATCCTTTATTCCCACACTTACTACGAAATTTTCCAAATCTTATACTAGTAAAATAAAATTTTATGTCAAAATATTTCTATATTCAAGATAAATGTTAGGAGTCGAGTTCACGCACATGCGCAGAATTCATTCCTATTCAAAACATTGTGCTTTTAGACGAGAATGACACCACGTTAAAACTTTTAGTGGATAATCATAATGAGAGTCTTAGACCATTCAGACGCGCTGCGGGTACGAAGCTTCGGGGCCAGATCGGAAGCACGAGCCATCTAGTTTTGCTGGTCTTCAGTTCGAGTCTCGAAACTGAGAACTTTTTAAATATATTTTTCTTTTCTTTTTTTTACATTTTTTTTAGATATCTTTATCCTTTAATCCCACACTTACTACGAACTTTCCCAAATCTTATACTAGTAAAATAAAATTTTATGTCAAAATATTTCTATATTCAAGAGAAATTTTAGGAGTCGAGTTCATGCACATGCGCAGAATTCATTCCTATTCAAAACATTGTGCTTTTAGACCAGAATGACACCACGTTAAAACTTTTAGTGGATAATCATAATGAGAGTCTTAGACCATTCAGACGCGCTGCGGGTACGAAGCTTCGTGGCCAGATCGGCAGCACGAGCCATATAGTTTTGCTGGTCTTCAGTTCGAGTCTCGAAACTGAGAACTTTTTCAATATATTTTTATTTTCATTTTTTTTAGATATTTTTATCCTTTATTCCCACACTTACTACGAACTTTTCCAAATCTTATACTACTAAAATAAAATTTTATGTCAAAATATTTCTATATTCAAGAGAAATTTTAGGAGTCGAGTTCACGCACATGCGCAGAATTCATTCCTATTCAAAACATTGTGCTTTTTGACCAGAATGACACCACGTTAAAACTTTTAGTGGATAATCATAAGGAGAGTCTTAGACCATTCAGACGCGCTGCGGGTACGAAGCTTCGTGGCCTGATCGGCAGCACGAGCCATCTAGTTTTGCTGGTCTTCAGTTCGAGTCTCGAAACTTAGAACTTTTTAAATATATTTTTCTTTTCATTTTTTTACATTTTTTTAGATATCTTTATCCTTTAATCCCACACTTACTACGAACTTTTCCAAATCTTATACTACTAAAATAAAATTTTATGTCAAAATATTTCTGTATTCAAGAGAAATTTTAGAAGTCGAGTTCACGCACATGCGCAGAATTCATTCCTATTCAAAACATTGTGCTTTTAGACCAGAATGACACCACGTTAAAACTTTTAGTGGATAATCATAATGAGAGTCTTAGACCTTTCAGACGCGCTGCGGGTACGAAGCTTCGTGGCCAGATCGGCAGCACGAGCCATCTAGTTTTGCTGGTCTTCAGTTCGAGTCTCGAAACTAAGAACTTTTTAAATATATTTTTCTTTTCTTTTTTTTACATTTTTTTTAGATATTTTTATCCTTTATTCCCACACTTACTACGAAATTTCCAAATCTTATACTACTAAAATAAAATTTTATGTCAAAATATTTCTATGTTCAAGAGAAATTTTAAGAGTCGAGTTCACGCACATGCGCAGACTTCATTCCTATTCAAAACATTGTGCATTTAGACCAGAATGACACCACGTTAAAACTTTTAGTGGATAATCATAATGAGAGTCTTAGACCATTCAGACGCGCTGCGAGTACGAGGCTTCGTGGCCAGGTCGGCAGCACAAGCCACCTAGTTTTGCTGGTCTTTAGTTCGAGTCTCGAAACTGAGAATTTTTCAATATATTTTTCTTTTCATTTTTTTTAGATATTTTTATCCTTTATTCCCACACTTACTACGAACTTTTCCAAATCTTATACTACTAAAATAAAATTTTATGTCAAAATATTTCTATGTTCAAGAGAAATTTTAAGAGTCGAGTTCACGCACATGCGCAGAATTCATTCCTATTCAAAACATTGTGCTTTTAGACCAGAATGACACCACGTTAACACTTTTAGTGGATAATAATAATGAGAGTCTTAGACCATTTAGACGCACTGCGGGTACGAAGCGTCGTGGCCAGATCGGCAGCACGAGACATCTAGTTTGGCTGGTCTTCAGTTCGAGTCTCGAAACTGAGAGCTTTTTAAATATATTTTTCTTTTCTTTTTTTTACATTTTTTTTAGATATTTTTATCCTTTATTCCCACACTTACTACGAACTTTTAAAAACCTTATACTAGTAAAATAAAATTTTATGTCAAAATATTTCTATGTTCAAGAGAAATTTTAAGAGTCGAGTTCACGCACATGCGCAGAATTCATTCCTATTCAAACATTGTGCTTTTAGACCAGAATGACACCACGTTAAAACTTTTAGTGGATAATCATAATGAGAGTCTTAGACAATTCAGACGCGCTGCGAGTACGAAGCTTCGTGGCCAGATCGGCAGCACGAGCCATCTAGTTTTGCTGGTCTTCAGTTCGAGTCTCGAAACTGAGAACTTTTTAAATATATTTTTCTTTTCTTTTTTTTACATTTTTTTTAGATATTTTTATCCTTTATTCCCACACGTACTACGAACTTTTCAAAATCTTATACTACTAAAATAAAATTTTGTGTCAAAATATTTCTACATTCAAGAGAAATTTTAGGAGTCGAGTTCACGCACATGCGCAGAATTCATTCCAATTCAAAACATTGTGCTTTTAGACCAGAATGACACCACGTTAACACTTTTAGTGGATAATAATAATGAGAGTCTTAGACCATTTAGACGCACTGCGGGTACGAAGCGTCGTGGCCAGATCGGCAGCACGAGACATCTAGTTTGGCTGGTCTTCAGTTCGAGTCTCGAAACTGAGAACTTTTTAAATATATTTTTCTTTTCTTTTTTTTACATTTTTTTTAGATATTTTTATCCTTTATTCCCACACTTACTACGAACTTTTAAAAACCTTATACTAGTAAAATAAAATTTTATGTCAAAATATTTCTATATTCAAGAGAAATTTTAGGAGTCGAGTTCATGCACATGCGCAGAATTCATTCCTATTCAAAACATTGTGCTTTTAGACCAGAATGACACCACGTTAAAACTTTTAGCGGATAATCATAATGAGAGTCTTAGACCATTCAGACGCGCTGCGGGTACGAAGCTTCGTGGCCAGATCGGCAGCACGAGCCATCTAGTTTTGCTGGTCTTCAGTTCGAGTCTCGAAACTTGGAACTTTTTAAAAATATTTTTTTTTTCTTTTTTTTACATTTTTTTAGATATCTTTATCCTTTAATCCCACACTTACTACGAACTTTTCCAAATCTTATACTACTAAAATAAAATTTTATGTCAAAATATTTCTATATTCAAGAGAAATTTTAGAAGTCGAGTTCACGCACATGCGCAGAATCCATTCCTATTCAAAACATTGTGCTTTTAGACCAGAATGACACCACGTTAAAACTTTTAGTGGATAATCATAATGAGAGTCTTAGACCATTCAGACGCGCTGCGGGTACGAAGCTTCGTGGCCAGATCGGCAGCACGAGCCATCTAGTTTTGCTGGTCTTCAGTTCGAGTCTCGAAACTGAGAACTTTTTAAATATATTTTTCTTTTTTTTTTTACATATTTTTTAGATATTTTTATCCTTTATTCCCACACTTACTACGAAATTTCCAAATCTTATACTACTAAAATAAAATTTTATGTCAAAATATTTCTATATTCAAGAGAAATTTTAGGAGTCGAGTTCACGCACATGCGCAGACTTCATTCCTATTCAAAACATTGTGCTTTTAGACCAGAATGACACCACGTTAAAACTTTTAGTGGATAATCATAATGAGAGTCTTAGACCATTCAGACGCGCTGCGAGTACGAAGCTTCGTGGCCAGATCGGCAGCACACGCCACCTAGTTTTGCTGGTCTTCAGTTCGAGTCTCGAAACTGAGAACTTTTTCAATATATTTTTCTTTTCATTTTTTTTAGATATTTTTATCCTTTATTCCCACACTTACTACGAACTTTTCCAAATCTTATACTACTAAAATAAAATTTTATGTCAAAATATTTCTATATTCAAGAGAAATTTTAAGAGTCGAGTTCACGCACATGCGCAGAATTCATTCCTATTCAAAACATTGTGCTTTTAGACCAGAATGACACCACGTTAAAACTTTTAGTGGATAATCATAATGAGAGTCTTAGACCATTCAGACGTGCTGCGGGTACGAAGCTTCGTGGCCAAATCGGCAGCACGAGCCATCTAGTTTTGCTGGTCTTCAGTTCGAGTCTCGAAACTAAGAACTTTTTAAATATATTTTTCTTTCCTTTTTTTAACATTTTTTTTATATATTTTTATCTTTTATTCCCACACTTACTACGAACTTTTAAAAACCTTATACTAGTAAAATAAAATTTTATGTCAAAATATTTCTATATTCAAGAGAAATTTTAGGAGTTGAGTTCACGCACATGCGTAGAATTCATTCCTATTCAAACATTGTGCTTTTAGACCAGAATGACACCACGTTAAAACTTTTAGTGGATAATCATAATGAGAGTCTTAGACAATTCAGACGCGCTGCGAGTACGAAGCTTCGTGGCCAGATCGGCAGCACGAGCCATCTAGTTTTGCTGGTCTTCAGTTCGAGTCTCGAAACTGAGAACTTTTTAAATATATTTTTCTTTTCTTTTTTTTACATTTTTTTTAGATATTTTTATCCTTTATTCCCACACTTACTACGAACTTTTCAAAATCTTATACTACTAAAATAAAATTTTGTGTCAAAATATTTCTACATTCAAGAGAAATTTTAGGAGTCGAGTTCACGCACATGCGCAGAATTCATTCCAATTCAAAACATTGTGCTTTTAGACCAGAATGACACCACGTTAAAACTTTTAGTGGATAATCGTAATGAGAGTCTTAGACCATTCAGACGCGTTGCGGGTACGAAGCTTCGTGGCCAGCTCGGCAGCACGAGCCATCTAGTTTTGCTGGTGTCCAGTTCCAGTCTCGAAACTGAGAACTTTTTCAATATATTTTTCTTTTCATTTTTTTTTATATATTTTTATCCTTTATTCCCACACTTACTACGAACTTTTCCAAATCTTATACTACTAAAATAAAATTTTATGTCAAAATATTTCTATATTCAAGAGAAATGTTAGGAGTCGAGTTCACGCACATGCGCAGAATTCATTCCTATTCAAAACATTGTGCTTTTAGACCAGAAAAACACCACGTTAAAACTTTTAGTGGATAATCATAATGAGAGTCTTAGACCATTCAGACGGGCTGCGGGTACGAAGCTTCGTGGCCAGATCGGCAGCACGAGCCATCTAGTTTTGCTGGTCTTCAGTTCGAGTCTCGAAACTGAGAACTTTTTAAATATATTTTTCTTTTCTTTTTTTACATTTTTTTTAGATATTTTTATCCTTTATTCCCACACTTACTACGAACTTTTCAAAATCTTATACTACTAAAATAAAATTTTGTGTCAAAATATTTCTACATTCAAGAGAAATTTTAGGATTCGAGTTCACGCACATGCGCAGAATTCATTCCTATTCAAAACATTGTGCTTTTAGACCAGAATGACACCACGTTAAAACTTTTAGTATATAATCGTAATGAGAGTCTTAGACCATTCAGACGCGGTGCGGGTACGACGCTTCGTGGCCAGATCGGCAGCGCGAGCCATCTAGTTTTGCTGGTCTTCAGTTCGAGTCTCGAAACTGAGAACTTTTTAAATATATTTTTCTTTTCTTTTTTTTACATTTTTCTTAGATATTTTTATCCTTTATTCCCACACTTACTACGAACTTTTCCAAATCTTATACTACTAAAATAAAATTTTATGTCAAAATATTTCTATATTCAAGAGAAATTTTAGGAGTCGAGTTCACGCACATGCGCAGAATTCATTCCTATTCAAAACATTGGGCTTTTAGACCAGAATGACACCACGTTAAAACTTTTAATGGATAATCATATTGAGAGTCTTAGACCATTCAGACGCGCTCCGGGTACGACGCTTCGTGGCCAGATCCTCAGCACGAGCCATCTAGTTTTGCTGGTCTTCAGTTCGAGTCTCGAAACTGAGAACTTTTTAAATATATTTTTCTTTTCTTTTTTTTACATTTTTCTTAGATATTTTTATCCTTTATTCCCACACTTACTACGAACTTTTCCAAATCTTATACTACTAAAATAAAATTTTATGTCAAAACATTTCTATATTCAAGAGAAATTTTAGGAGTCGAGTTCACGCACATACGCAGAATTCATTCCTATTCAAAACATTGTGCTTTTAGACCAGAATGACACCACGTTAAAACTTTTAGTGGATAATCATAATGAGAGTCTTAGACCATTCAGACGCGCTGCGGGTACGAAGCTTCGTGGCCAGATCGGCAGCACGAGCCATCTTGTTTTGCTGGTCTTCAGTTCGAGTCTCGAAACTGAGAACTTTTTAAATATATTTTTCTTTTCTTTTTTTTACATTTTTCTTAGATATTTTTATCCTTTATTCCCACACTTACTACGAACTTTTCCAAATTTTATACTACTAAAATAAAATTTTATGTCAAAATATTTCTATATTCAAGATAAATATTAGAAGTCGAGTTCACGCACATGCGCAGAATTCATTCCTATTCAAAACATTGTGCTTTTACACCAGAATGACACCACGTTAAAACTTTTAGTGGATAATCATAATGTGAGTCTTAGACCATTCAGACGCGGTGCGGGTACGACGCTTCGTGGCCAGATCGGCAGCGCGAGCCATCTAGTTTTGCTGGTCTTCAGTTCGAGTCTCGAAACTGAGAACTTTTTAAATATATTTTTCTTTTCTTTTTTTACATTTTTCTTAGATATTTTTATCCTTTATTCCCACACTTACTACGAACTTTTCCAAATCTTATACTACTAAAATAAAATTTTATGTCAAAATATTTCTATATTCAAGAGAAATTTTAGGAGTCGAGTTCACGCACATGCGCAGAATTCATTCCTATTCAAAACATTGGGCTTTTAGACCAGAATGACACCACGTTAAAACTTTTAATGGATAATCATATTGAGAGTCTTAGACCATTCAGACGCGCTCCGGGTACGACGCTTCGTGGCCAGATCCTCAGCACGAGCCATCTAGTTTTGCTGGTCTTCAGTTCGAGTCTCGAAACTGAGAACTTTTTAAATATATTTTTCTTTTCTTTTTTTTACATTTTTCTTAGATATTTTTATCCTTTATTCCCACACTTACTACGAACTTTTCCAAATCTTATACTACTAAAATAAAATTTTATGTCAAAACATTTCTATATTCAAGAGAAATTTTAGGAGTCGAGTTCACGCACATACGCAGAATTCATTCCTATTCAAAACATTGGGCTTTTAGACCAGAATGACACCACGTTAAAACTTTTAGTGGATAATCATAATGAGAGTCTTAGACCATTCAGACGCGCTGCGGGTACGAAGCTTCGTGGCCAGATAGGCAGCACGAGCCATCTTGTTTTGCTGGTCTTCAGTTCGAGTCTCGAAACTGAGAACTTTTTAAATATATTTTTCTTTTCTTTTTTTTACATTTTTCTTAGATATTTTTATCCTTTATTCCCACACTTACTACGAACTTTTCCAAATTTTATACTACTAAAATAAAATTTTATGTCAAAATATTTCTATATTCAAGATAAATATTAGAAGTCGAGTTCACGCACATGCGCAGAATTCATTCCTATTCAAAACATTGTGCTTTTACACCAGAATGACACCACGTTAAAACTTTTAGTGGATAATCATAATGAGAGTCTTAGACCATTCAGACGTGCTGCGGGTACGAAGCTTCGTGGCCAAATCGGCAGCACGAGCCATCTAGTTTTGCTGGTCTTCAGTTCGAGTCTCGAAACTAAGAACTTTTTAAATATATTTTTCTTTCCTTTTTTTAACATTTTTTTTATATATTTTTATCTTTTATTCCCACACTTACTACGAACTTTTAAAAACCTTATACTAGTAAAATAAAATTTTATGTCAAAATATTTCTATATTCAAGAGAAATTTTAGGAGTTGAGTTCACGCACATGCGTAGAATTCATTCCTATTCAAACATTGTGCTTTTAGACCAGAATGACACCACGTTAAAACTTTTAGTGGATAATCATAATGAGAGTCTTAGACAATTCAGACGCGCTGCGAGTACGAAGCTTCGTGGCCAGATCGGCAGCACGAGCCATCTAGTTTTGCTGGTCTTCAGTTCGAGTCTCGAAACTGAGAACTTTTTAAATATATTTTTCTTTTCTTTTTTTTACATTTTTTTTAGATATTTTTATCCTTTATTCCCACACTTACTACGAACTTTTCAAAATCTTATACTACTAAAATAAAATTTTGTGTCAAAATATTTCTACATTCAAGAGAAATTTTAGGAGTCGAGTTCACGCACATGCGCAGAATTCATTCCAATTCAAAACATTGTGCTTTTAGACCAGAATGACACCACGTTAAAACTTTTAGTGGATAATCGTAATGAGAGTCTTAGACCATTCAGACGCGTTGCGGGTACGAAGCTTCGTGGCCAGCTCGGCAGCACGAGCCATCTAGTTTTGCTGGTGTCCAGTTCCAGTCTCGAAACTGAGAACTTTTTCAATTTATTTTTCTTTTCATTTTTTTTTATATATTTTTATCCTTTATTCCCACACTTACTACGAACTTTTCCAAATCTTATACTACTAAAATAAAATTTTATGTCAAAATATTTCTATATTCAAGAGAAATGTTAGGAGTCGAGTTCACGCACATGCGCAGAATTCATTCCTATTCAAAACATTGTGCTTTTAGACCAGAAAAACACCACGTTAAAACTTTTAGTGGATAATCATAATGAGAGTCTTAGACCATTCAGACGGGCTGCGGGTACGAAGCTTCGTGGCCAGATCGGCAGCACGAGCCATCTAGTTTTGCTGGTCTTCAGTTCGAGTCTCGAAACTGAGAACTTTTTAAATATATTTTTCTTTTCTTTTTTTACATTTTTTTTAGATATTTTTATCCTTTATTCCCACACTTACTACGAACTTTTCAAAATCTTATACTACTAAAATAAAATTTTGTGTCAAAATATTTCTACATTCAAGAGAAATTTTAGGATTCGAGTTCACGCACATGCGCAGAATTCATTCCTATTCAAAACATTGTGCTTTTAGACCAGAATGACACCACGTTAAAACTTTTAGTATATAATCGTAATGAGAGTCTTAGACCATTCAGACGCGGTGCGGGTACGACGCTTCGTGGCCAGATCGGCAGCGCGAGCCATCTAGTTTTGCTGGTCTTCAGTTCGAGTCTCGAAACTGAGAACTTTTTAAATATATTTTTCTTTTCTTTTTTTTACATTTTTCTTAGATATTTTTATCCTTTATTCCCACACTTACTACGAACTTTTCCAAATCTTATACTACTAAAATAAAATTTTATGTCAAAATATTTCTATATTCAAGAGAAATTTTAGGAGTCGAGTTCACGCACATGCGCAGAATTCATTCCTATTCAAAACATTGGGCTTTTAGACCAGAATGACACCACGTTAAAACTTTTAATGGATAATCATATTGAGAGTTTTAGACCATTCAGACGCGCTCCGGGTACGACGCTTCGTGGCCAGATCCTCAGCACGAGCCATCTAGTTTTGCTGGTCTTCAGTTCAAGTCTCGAAACTGAGAACTTTTTAAATATATTTTTCTTTTCTTTTTTTTACATTTTTCTTAGATATTTTTATCCTTTATTCCCACACTTACTACGAACTTTTCCAAATCTTATACTACTAAAATAAAATTTTATGTCAAAACATTTCTATATTCAAGAGAAATTTTAGGAGTCGAGTTCACGCACATACGCAGAATTCATTCCTATTCAAAACATTGTGCTTTTAGACCAGAATGACACCACGTTAAAACTTTTAGTGGATAATCATAATGAGAGTCTTAGACCATTCAGACGCGATGCGGGTACGAAGCTTCGTGGCCAGATCGGCAGCACGAGCCATGTTGTTTTGCTGGTCTTCAGTTCGAGTCTCGAAACTGAGAACTTTTTAAATATATTTTTCTTTTCTTTTTTTTACATTTTTCTTAGATATTTTTATCCTTTATTCCCACACTTACTACGAACTTTTCCAAATTTTATACTACTAAAATAAAATTTTATGTCAAAATATTTCTATATTCAAGATAAATATTAGAAGTCGAGTTCACGCACATGCGCAGAATTCATTCCTATTCAAAACATTGTGCTTTTACACCAGAATGACACCACGTTAAAACTTTTAGTGGATAATCATAATGTGAGTCTTAGACCATTCAGACGCGGTGCGGGTACGACGCTTCGTGGCCAGATCGGCAGCGCGAGCCATCTAGTTTTGCTGGTCTTCAGTTCGAGTCTCGAAACTGAGAACTTTTTAACTATATTTTTCTTTTCTTTTTTTTACATTTTTCTTAGATATTTTTATCCTTTATTCCCACACTTACTACGAACTTTTCCAAATCTTATACTACTAAAATAAAATTTTATGTCAAAATATTTCTATATTCAAGAGAAATTTTAGGAGTCGAGTTCACGCACATGCGCAGAATTCATTCCTATTCAAAACATTGGGCTTTTAGACCAGAATGACACCACGTTAAAACTTTTAATGGATAATCATATTGAGAGTCTTAGACCATTCAGACGCGCTCCGGGTACGACGCTTCGTGGCCAGATCCTCAGCACGAGCCATCTAGTTTTGCTGGTCTTCAGTTCGAGTCTCGAAACTGAGAACTTTTTAAATATATTTTTCTTTTCTTTTTTTTACATTTTTCTTAGATATTTTTATCCTTTATTCCCACACTTACTACGAACTTTTCCAAATCTTATACTACTAAAATAAAATTTTATGTCAAAACATTTCTATATTCAAGAGAAATTTTAGGAGTCGAGTTCACGCACATACGCAGAATTCATTCCTATTCAAAACATTGGGCTTTTAGACCAGAATGACACCACGTTAAAACTTTTAGTGGATAATCATAATGAGAGTCTTAGACCATTCAGACGCGCTGCGGGTACGAAGCTTCGTGGCCAGATCGGCAGCACGAGCCATCTTGTTTTGCTGGTCTTCAGTTCGAGTCTCGAAACTGAGAACTTTTTAAATATATTTTTCTTTTCTTTTTTTTACATTTTTCTTAGATATTTTTATCCTTTATTCCCACACTTACTACGAACTTTTCCAAATTTTATACTACTAAAATAAAATTTTATGTCAAAATATTTCTATATTCAAGATAAATATTAGAAGTCGAGTTCACGCACATGCGCAGAATTCATTCCTATTCAAAACATTGTGCTTTTACACCAGAATGACACCACGTTAAAACTTTTAGTGGATAATCATAATGTGAGTCTTAGACCATTCAGACGCGGTACGGGTACGACGCTTCGTGGCCAGATCGGCAGCGCGAGCCATCTAGTTTTGGTGGTCTTCAGTTCGAGTCTCGAAACTGAGAACTTTTTAAATATATTTTTCTTTTCTTTTTTTTACATTTTTCTTAGATATTTTTATCCTTTATTCCCACACTTACTACGAACTTTTCCAAATCTTATACTACTAAAATAAAATTTTATGTCAAAATATTTCTATATTCAAGAGAAATTTTAGGAGTCGAGTTCACGCACATGCACAGAATTCATTCCTATTCAAAACATTGGGCTTTTAGACCAGAATGACACCACGTTAAAACTTTTAATGGATAATCATATTGAGAGTCTTAGACCATTCAGACGCGCTGCGGGTACGAAGCTTCGTGGCCAGATCGGCAGCACGAGCCATCTAGTTTTGCTGGTCTTCAGTTCGAGTCTCGAAACTGAGAACTTTTTAAATATATTTTTCTTTTCTTTTTTTTACATTTTTCTTAGATATTTTTATCCTTTATTCCCACACTTACTACGAACTTTTCCAAATCTTATACTACTAAAATAAAATTTTATGTCAAAACATTTCTATATTCAAGAGAAATTTTAGGAGTCGAGTTCACGCACATACGCAGAATTCATTCCTATTCAAAACATTGTGCTTTTAGACCAGAATGACACCACGTTAAAACTTTTAGTGGATAATCATAATGAGAGTCTTAGACCATTCAGACGCGCTGCGAGTACGAAGCTTCGTGGCCAGATCGGCAGCACAAGCCACCTAGTTTTGCTGGTCTTCAGTTCGAGTCTCGAAACTGAGAACTTTTTCAATATATTTTTCTTTTCATTTTTTTTAGATATTTTTATCCTTTATTCCCACACTTACTACGAACTTTTCCAAATCTTATACTACTAAAATAAAATTTTATGTCAAAATATTTCTATGTTCAAGAGAAATTTTAAGAGTCGAGTTCACGCACATGCGCAGAATTCATTCCTATTCAAAACATTGTGCTTTTAGACCAGAATGACACCACGTTAAAACTTTTAGTGGATAATCATAATGAGAGTCTTAGACCATTCAGACGCGCTGCGGGTACGAAGCTTCGTGGCCAGATCGGCAGCACGAGCCATCTTGTTTTGCTGGTCTTCAGTTCGAGTCTCGAAACTGAGAACTTTTTAAATATATTTTTCTTTTCTTTTTTTTACATTTTTCTTAGATATTTTTATCCTTTATTCCCACACTTACTACGAACTTTTCCAAATTTTATACTACTAAAATAAAATTTTATGTCAAAATATTTCTATATTCAAGATAAATATTAGAAGTCGAGTTCACGCACATGCGCAGAATTCATTCCTATTCAAAACATTGTGCTTTTACACCAGAATGACACCACGTTAAAACTTTTAGTGGATAATCATAATGTGAGTCTTAGACCATTCAGACGCGGTGCGGGTACGACGCTTCGTGGCCAGATCGGCAGCGCGAGCCATCTAGTTTTGCTGGTCTTCAGTTCGAGTCTCGAAACTGAGAACTTTTTAAATATATTTTTCTTTTCTTTTTTTTACATTTTTCTTAGATATTTTTATCTTTTATTCCCACACTTACTACGAACTTTTCCAAATCTTATACTACTAAAATAAAATTTTATGTCAAAATATTTCTATATTCAAGAGAAATTTTAGGAGTCGAGTTCACGCACATGCGCAGAATTCATTCCTATTCAAAACATTGGGCTTTTAGACCAGAATGACACCACGTTAAAACTTTTAATGGATAATCATATTGAGAGTCTTAGACCATTCAGACGCGCTCCGGGTACGACGCTTCGTGGCCAGATCCTCAGCACGAGCCATCTAGTTTTGCTGGTCTTCAGTTCGAGTCTCGAAACTGAGAACTTTTTAAATATATTTTTCTTTTCTTTTTTTTACATTTTTCTTAGATATTTTTATCCTTTATTCCCACACTTACTACGAACTTTTCCAAATCTTATACTACTAAAATAAAATTTTATGTCAAAACATTTCTATATTCAAGAGAAATTTTAGGAGTCGAGTTCACGCACATACGCAGAATTCATTCCTATTCAAAACATTGGGCTTTTAGACCAGAATGACACCACGTTAAAACTTTTAGTGGATAATCATAATGAGAGTCTTAGACCATTCAGACGCGCTGCGGGTACGAAGCTTCGTGGCCAGATCGGCAGCACGAGCCATCTTGTTTTGCTGGTCTTCAGTTCGAGTCTCGAAACTGAGAACTTTTTAAATATATTTTTCTTTTCTTTTTTTTACATTTTTCTTAGATATTTTTATCCTTTATTCCCACACTTACTACGAACTTTTCCAAATTTTATACTACTAAAATAAAATTTTATGTCAAAATATTTCTATATTCAAGATAAATATTGGAAGTCGAGTTCACGCACATGCGCAGAATTCATTCCTATTCAAAACATTGTGCTTTTACACCAGAATGACACCACGTTAAAACTTTTAGTGGATAATCATAATGTGAGTCTTAGACCATTCAGACGCGGTGCGGGTACGACGCTTCGTGGCCAGATCGGCAGCGCGAGCCATCTAGTTTTGGTGGTCTTCAGTTCGAGTCTCGAAACTGAGAACTTTTTAAATATATTTTTCTTTTCTTTTTTTTACATTTTTCTTAGATATTTTTATCCTTTATTCCCACACTTACTACGAACTTTTCCAAATCTTATACTACTAAAATAAAATTTTATGTCAAAATATTTCTATATTCAAGAGAAATTTTAGGAGTCGAGTTCACGCACATGCGCAGAATTCATTCCTATTCAAAACATTGGGCTTTTAGACCAGAATGACACCACGTTAAAACTTTTAATGGATAATCATATTGAGAGTCTTAGACCATTCAGACGCGCTGCGGGTACGAAGCTTCGTGGCCAGATCGGCAGCACGAGCCATCTAGTTTTGCTGGTCTTCAGTTCGAGTCTCGAAACTGAGAACTTTTTAAATATATTTTTCTTTTCTTTTTTTTACATTTTTCTTAGATATTTTTATCCTTTATTCCCACACTTACTACGAACTTTTCCAAATCTTATACTACTAAAATAAAATTTTATGTCAAAACATTTCTATATTCAAGAGAAATTTTAGGAGTCGAGTTCACGCACATACGCAGAATTCATTCCTATTCAAAACATTGTGCTTTTAGACCAGAATGACACCACGTTAAAACTTTTAGTGGATAATCATAATGAGAGTCTTAGACCATTCAGACACGCTGCGGGTACGAAGCTTCGTTTCTAGATCGGCAGCACGAGCCATCTAGTTTTGCTGGTCTTCAGTTCGAGTCTCGAAACTGAGAACTTTTTAAATATATTTTTCTTCTCTTTTTTTTACATTTTTTTTTAGATATTTTTATCCTTTATTCCCACACTTACTACGAACGTTTGCTAAACTTATACTACTAAAATAAAATTTTATGTCAAAATATTTCTATATTCAAGAGAAATTTTAGGAGTCGAGTTCATGCACATGCGCATAATTCAGTCCTATTCAAAACATTGTGCTTTTAGACCAGAATGACACCACGTTAAAACTTTTAGTGGATAAACATAATGAGAGTCTAAGACCATTCAGACGCGCTGCGGGTACGAAGCTTCGTGGCCAGATCGGCAGCACGAGCCATCTAGTTTTGCTGGTCTTCAGTTCGAGTCTCGAAACTAAGAACTTTTTGAATATATTTTTCTTTTCATTTTTTTAAATTTTTTTTATATATTTTTATCCTTTAATCCCACACTTACTATGAACTTTTCCAAATCTTATACTACTAAAATAAAATTTTATGTCAAAATATTTCTATATTCAAGAGAAATTTTAGGAGTCGAGTTCACGCACATGCGCAGAATTCATTCCTATTCAAAACATTGGGCTTTTAGACCAGAATGACACCACGTTAAAACTTTTAATGGATAATGATATTGAGAGTCTTAGACCATTCAGACGCGCTGCGGGTACGAAGCTTCGTGGCCAGATCGGCAGCACGAGCCATCTAGTTTTGCTGGTCTTCAGTTCGAGTCTCGAAACTGAGAACTTTTTAAATATATTTTTCTTTTCTTTTTTTTACATTTTTCTTAGATATTTTTATCCTTTATTCCCACACTTACTACGAACTTTTCCAAATCTTATACTACTAAAATAAAATTTTATGTCAAAACATTTCTATATTCAAGAGAAATTTTAGGAGTCGAGTTCACGCACATACGCAGAATTCATTCCTATTCAAAACATTGTGCTTTTAGACCAGAATGACACCACGTTAAAACTTTTAGTGGATAATCATAATGAGAGTCTTAGACCATTCAGACACGCTGCGGGTACGAAGCTTCGTTTCTAGATCGGCAGCACGAGCCATCTAGTTTTGCTGGTCTTCAGTTCGAGTCTCGAAACTGAGAACTTTTTAAATATATTTTTCTTCTCTTTTTTTTACATTTTTTTTTAGATATTTTTATCCTTTATTCCCACACTTACTACGAACGTTTGCTAAACTTATACTACTAAAATAAAATTTTATGTCAAAATATTTCTATATTCAAGAGAAATTTTAGGAGTCGAGTTCATGCACATGCGCATAATTCAGTCCTATTCAAAACATTGTGCTTTTAGACCAGAATGACACCACGTTAAAACTTTTAGTGGATAAACATAATGAGAGTCTAAGACCATTCAGACGCGCTGCGGGTACGAAGCTTCGTGGCCAGATCGGCAGCACGAGCCATCTAGTTTTGCTGGTCTTCAGTTCGAGTCTCGAAACTAAGAACTTTTTGAATATATTTTTCTTTTCTTTTTTTTAAATTTTTTTTATATATTTTTATCCTTTAATCCCACACTTACTATGAACTTTTCCAAATCTTATACTACTAAAATAAAATTTTATGTCAAAATATTTTTATATTCAAGAGAAATTTTAAGAGTCGAGTTCACGCACATGCGCAGAATTCATTCCTATTCAAAACATTGTGCTTTTAGACCAGAATGACACCACGTTAAAACTTTTAGTGGATAATCATAATGAGAGTCTTAGACCATTCAGACGCGCTGCGGGTACGAAGCTTCGTGGCCAGATCGGCAGCACGAGCCATCTAGTTTTGCTGGTCTTCAGTTCGAGTCTCGAAACTGAGAACTTTTTAAATATATTTTTCTTTTCTTTTTTTTACATTTTTTTTAGATATTTTTATATTTTATTCCCACACTTACTACGAACTTTTCCAAATCTTATACTAGTAAAATAAAATTTTATGTCAAAATATTTCTATATTCAAGAGAAATTTTAGGAGTCGAGTTCATGCACATGCGCATAATTCAGTCCTATTCAAAACATTGTGCTTTTAGACCAGAATGACACCACGTTAAAACTTTTAGTGGATAAACATAATGAGAGTCTTAGACCATTCAGACGCGCTGCGGGTACGAAGCTTCGTGGCCAGATCGGCAGCACGAGCCATCTAGTTTTGCTTGTCTTCAGTTCGAGTCTCGAAACTGAGAACTTTTTGAATATATTTTTCTTTTCTTTTTTTTTACAATTTTTTTATATATTTTTATCCTTTAATCCCACACTTACTACGAACTTTTCGAAATCTTATACTACTAAAATAAAATTTTATGTCAAAATATTTCTATATTCAAGAGAAATTTTAAGAGTCGAGTTCACGCACATGCGCAGAATTCATTCCCATTCAAAACATTGTGCTTTTAGACCAGAATGACACCACGTTAAAACTTTTAGTGGATAATCATAATGAGAGTCTTAGACCATTCAGACGCGCTGCGGGTACGAAGCTTCGTGGCCAGATCGGCAGCTCGAGCCATCTAGTTTTGCTGGTCTTCAGTTCGAGTCTCGAAACTGAGAATTTTTTGAATATATTTTTCTTTTCTTTTTTTTTTTACAATTTTTTTATATATTTTTATCCTTTAATCCCACACTTACTACGAACTTTTCGAAATCTTATACTACTAAAATAAAATTTTATGTCAAAATATTTCTATATTCAAGAGAAATTTTAAGAGTCGAGTTCACGCACATGCGCAGAATTCATTCCTATTCAAAACATTGTGCTTTTAGACGAGAATGACACCACGTTAAAACTTTTAGTGGATAATCATAATGAGAGTCTTAGACCATTCAGACGCGCTGAGGGTACGAAGGTTCGTGGCCAGATCGGAAGTACGAGCCATCTGGTTATGCTGGTTTTCAGTTCGAGTCTCGAAACTGAGAACTTTTAAAATATATTTTTCTTTTCTTTTTTTTTACATTTTTCTTAGATATTTTTATCCTTTATTCCCACACTTACTACGAACTTTTCCAAATCTTATACTACTAAAATAAAATTTTATGTCAAATTATTTCTATATTCAAGAGAAATTTTAGGAGTCGAGTTCACGCACATGCGCAGAATTCATTCCCATTCAAAACATTGTGCTTTTAGACCAGAATGACACCACGTTAAAACTTTTAGTGGATAATCCTAATGTGAGTCTTAGACCATTCAGACGCGGTGCGGGTACGACGCTTCGTGGCCAGATCGGCAGCGCGAGCCATCTAGTTTTGCTGGTCTTCAGTTCGAGTCTCGAAACTGAGAACTTTTTAAATATATTTTTCTTTTCTTTTTTTTACATTTTTTTAGATTTTTTTATCCTTTATTCCCACACTTACTAAAAATTTTCCAAATCTTATACTACTAAAATAAAATTTTATGTCAAAATATTTCTATATTCAAGAGAAATTTTAGGAGTCGAGTTCATGCACATGCGCAGAATTCATTCCTATTCAAAACATTGGGCTTTTAGACCAGAATGACACCACGTTAAAACTTTTAATGGATAATCATAATGAGAGTCTTAGACCATTCAGACGCGCTGCGGGTACGAAGCTTCGTGGCCAGATCGGCAGCACGAGCCATCTAGTTTTGCTGGTCTTCAGTTCGAGTCTCGAAACTGAGAACTTTTTAAATATATTTTTCTTTTCTTTTTTTTACATTTTTCTTAGATATTTTTATCCTTTATTCCCACACTTACTACGAACTTTTCCAAATCTTATACTACTAAAATAAAATTTTATGTCAAAACATTTCTATATTCAAGAGAAATTTTAGGAGTCGAGTTCACGCACATACGCAGAATTCATTCCTATTCAAAACATTGTGCTTTTAGACCAGAATGACACCACGTTAAAACCTTTAGTGGATAATCATAATGAGAGTCTTAGACCATTCAGGCGCGCTGCGGGTACGAAGCTTCGTGGCCAGATCGGCAGCACGAGCCATCTAGTTTTCCTGGTCTTCAGTTCGATTCTCGAAACTGAGAACTTTTTAAATATATTTTTCTTTTCTTTTTTTTACATTTTTTTTTAGATACTTTATCCTTTATTCCCACACTTACTACGAACTTTCCCAAATCTTATACTAGTAAAATAAAATTTTATGTCAAAATATTTCTATATTCAAGAGAAATTTTAGGAGTCGAGTTCACGCACATACGCAGAATTCATTCCTATTCAAAACATTGTGCTTTTAGACCAGAATGACACCACGTTAAAACCTTTAGTGGATAATCATAATGAGAGTCTTAGACCATTCAGGCGCGCTGCGGGTACGAAGCTTCGTGGCCAGATCGGCAGCACGAGCCATCTAGTTTTCCTGGTCTTCAGTTCGATTCTCGAAACTGAGAACTTTTTAAATATATTTTTCTTTTCTTTTTTTTACATTTTTTTTTAGATACTTTATCCTTTATTCCCACACTTACTACGAACTTTCCCAAATCTTATACTAGTAAAATAAAATTTTATGTCAAAATATTTCTATATTCAAGAGAAATTTTAGGAGTCGAGTTCATGCACATGCGCAGAATTCATTCCTATTCAAAACATTGTGCTTTTAGACCAGAATGACACCACGTTAAAACCTTTAGTGGATAATCATAATGAGAGTCTTAGACCATTCAGGCGCGCTGCGGGTACGAAGCTTCGTGGCCAGATCGGCAGCACGAGCCATCTAGTTTTCCTGGTCTTCAGTTCGATTCTCGAAACTGAGAACTTTTTCAATATATTTTTCTTTTCTTTTTTTTACATTTTTTTTTAGATACTTTATCCTTTATTCCCACACTTACTACGAACTTTCCCAAATCTTATACTAGTAAAATAAAATTTTATGTCAAAATATTTCTATATTCAAGAGAAATTTTAGGAGTCGAGTTCATGCACATGCGCAGAATTCATTCCTATTCAAAACATTGTGCTTTTAGACCAGATTGACACCACGTTAAAACTTTTAGTGGATAATCATAATGAGAGTCTTAGACCATTCAGACGCGCTGCAGGTACGACGCTTCGTGGCCAGATCGGCAGCACTAGCCATCTAGTTTTGCTGGTCTTCAGTTCGAGTCTCGAAACTGAGAACTTTTTGAATATATTTTTCTTTTCTTTTTTTTTACAATTTTTTTATATATTTTTATCCTTTAATCCCACACTTACTACGAACTTTTCGAAATCTTATACTACTAAAATAAAATTTTATGTCAAAATATTTCTATATTCAAGAGAAATTTTAAGAGTCGAGTTCACGCACATGCGCAGAATTCATTCCCATTCAAAACATTGTGCTTTTAGACCAGAATGACACCACGTTAAAACGTTTAGTGGATAATCATAATGAGAGTCTTAGACCATTCAGACGCGCTGCGGGTACGAAGCTTCGTGGCCAGATCGGCAGCACGAGCCATCTAGTTTTGCTGGTCTTCAGTTCGAGTCTCGAAACTGAGAACTTTTTGAATATATTTTTCTTTTCTTTTTTTTTTACAATTTTTGTATATATTTTTATCCTTTAATCCCACACTTACTACGAACTTTTCGAAATCTTATACTACTAAAATAAAATTTTATGTCAAAATGTTTCTATATTCAAGAGAAATTTTAAGAGTCGAGTTCACGCACATGCGCAGAATTCATTCCTATTCAAAACATTGTGCTTTTAGACGAGAATGACACCACGTTAAAACTTTTAGTGGATAATCATAATGAGAGTCTTAGACCATTCAGAGGCGCTGCGGGTACGAAGGTTTGTGGCCAGATCGGAAGTACGAGCCATCTGGTTTTCCTGGTTTTCAGTTCGAGTCTCGAAACTGAGAACTTTTTGAATATATTTTTCTTTTCTTTTTTTTTTACAATTTTTTTATATATTTTTATCCTTTAATCCCACACTTACTACGAACTTTTCGAAATCTTATACTACTAAAATAAAATTTTATGTCAAAATATTTCTATATTCAAGAGAAATTTTAAGAGTCGAGTTCACGCACATGCGCAGAATTCATTCCTATTCAAAACATTGTGCTTTTAGACGAGAATGACACCACGTTAAAACTTTTAGTGGATAATCATAATGAGAGTCTTAGACCATTCAGACGCGCTGCGGGTACGAAGGTTCGTGGCCAGATCGGAAGTACGAGCCATCTGGTTTTCCTGGTTTTCAGTTCGAGTCTCGAAACTGAGAACTTTTAAAATATATTTTTCTTTTCTTTTTTTTTACATTTTTCTTAGATATTTTTATCCTTTATTCCCACACTTACTACGAACTTTTCCAAATCTTATACTACTAAAATAAAATTTTATGTCAAAATATTTCTATATTCAAGAGAAATTTTAGGAGTCGAGTTCACGCACATGCGCAGAATTCATTCCCATTCAAAACATTGTGCTTTTAGACCAGAATGACACCACGTTAAAACTTTTAGTGGATAATCCTAATGTGAGTCTTAGACCATTCAGACGCGGTGCGGGTACGACGCTTCGTGGCCAGATCGGCAGCGCGAGCCATCTAGTTTTGCTGGTCTTCAGTTCGAGTCTCGAAACTGAGAACTTTTTAAATATATTTTTCTTTTCTTTTTTTTACATTTTTTTAGATATTTTTATCCTTTATTCCCACACTTACTAAAAAATTTCCAAATCTTATACTACTAAAATAAAATTTTATGTCAAAATATTTCTATATTCAAGAGAAATTTTAGGAGTCGAGTTCATGCACATGCGCAGAATTCATTCCTATTCAAAACATTGGGCTTTTAGACCAGAATGACACCACGTTAAAACTTTTAATGGATAATCATAATAAGAGTCTTAGACCATTCAGACGCGCTGCGGGTACGAAGCTTCGTGGCCAGATCGGCAGCACGAGCCATCTAGTTTTGCTGGTCTTCAGTTCGAGTCTCGAAACTGAGAACTTTTTAAATATATTTTTCTTTTCTTTTTTTTACATTTTTCTTAGATATTTTTATCCTTTATTCCCACACTTACTACGAACTTTTCCAAATCTTATACTACTAAAATAAAATTTTATGTCAAAACATTTCTATATTCAAGAGAAATTTTAGGAGTCGAGTTCACGCACATACGCAGAATTCATTCCTATTCAAAACATTGTGCTTTTAGACCAGAATGACACCACGTTAAAACCTTTAGTGGATAATCATAATGAGAGTCTTAGACCATTCAGGCGCGCTGCGGGTACGAAGCTTCGTGGCCAGATCGGCAGCACGAGCCATCTAGTTTTCCTGGTCTTCTTTTCGATTCTCGAAACTGAGAACTTTTTAAATATATTTTTCTTTTCTTTTTTTTACATTTTTTTTAGATATCTTTATCCTTTAATCCCACACTTACTATGAACTTTTCCAAATCTTATACTACTAAATAAAAATTTTATGTCAAAATATTTCTATATTCAAGAGAAATTTTAGGTGTAGAGTTCACGCACATGCGCAGAATTCATTCCTATTCAAAACATTGTGCTTTTAGACCAGAATGACACCACGTTAAAACTTTTAGTGGATAATCATAATGAGAGTCTTAGAAAATTCAGACGCGCTGCGGGTACGAAGCTTCGTGGCCAGATCGGCAGCACGAGCCATCTAGTTTTGCTGGTCTTCAGTTCGAGTCTCGAAACTGAGAACTTTTTCAATATATTTTTCTTTTCTTTTTTTTACATTTTTTTTTAGATATTTTTATCCTTTATTCCCACACTTACTACGAACTTTCCCAAATCTTATACTAGTAAAATAAAATTTTATGTCAAAATATTTCTATATTCAAGAGAAATTTTAGGAGTCGAGTTCATGCACATGCGCATAATTCAGTCCTATTCAAAACATTGGGCTTTTAGACCAGAATGACACCACGTTAAAACTTTTAATGGATAATCATAATGAGAGTCTTAGACCATTCAGACGCGCTGCGGGTACGAAGCTTCGTGGCCAGATCGGCAGCACTAGCCATCTAGTTTTGCTGGTCTTCAGTTCGAGTCTCGAAACTGAGAACTTTTTCAATATATTTTTCTTTTCTTTTTTTTACATTTTTTTTAGATAATTTATCCTTTATTCCCACACTTACTACGAACTTTCCCAAATCTTATACTAGTAAAATAAAATTTTATGTCAAAATATTTCTATATTCAAGAGAAATTTTAGGAGTCGAGTTCATGCACATGCGCAGAATTCATTCCTATTCAAAACATTGGGCTTTTAGACCAGAATGACACCACGTTAAAACTTTTAATGGATAATCATAATGAGAGTCTTAGACCATTCAGACGCGCTGCGGGTACGAAGCTTCGTGGCCAGATCGGCAGCACGAGCCATCTAGTTTTGCTGGTCTTCAGTTCGAGTCTCGAAACTGAGAACTTTTTAAATATATTTTTCTTTTCTTTTTTTTACATTTTTCTTAGATATTTTTATCCTTTATTCCCACACTTACTACGAACTTTTCCAAATCTTATACTACTAAAATAAAATTTTATGTCAAAACATTTCTATATTCAAGAGAAATTTTAGGAGTCGAGTTCACGCACATACGCAGAATTCATTCCTATTCAAAACATTGTGCTTTTAGACCAGAATGACACCACGTTAAAACCTTTAGTGGATAATCATAATGAGAGTCTTAGACCATTCAGGCGCGCTGCGGGTACGAAGCTTCGTGGCCAGATCGGCAGCACGAGCCATCTAGTTTTCCTGGTCTTCAGTTCGATTCTCGAAACTGAGAACTTTTTAAATATATTTTTCTTAGCTTTTTTTTACATTTTTTTTAGATATCTTTATCCTTTAATCCCACACTTACTATGAACTTTTCCAAATCTTATACTACTAAATTAAAATTTTATGTCAAAATATTTCTATATTCAAGAGAAATTTTAGGTGTAGAGTTCACGCACATGCGCAGAATTCATTCCTATTCAAAACATTGTGCTTTTAGACCAGAATGACACCACGTTAAAACTTTTAGTGGATAATCATAATGAGAGTCTTAGACCATTCAGACGCGCTGCGGGTACGAAGCTTCGTGGCCAGATCGGCAGCACGAGCCATCTAGTTTTGCTGGTCTTCAGTTCGAGTCTCGAAACTGAGAACTTTTTCAATATATTTTTCTTTTCTTTTTTTTACATTTTTTTTAGATACTTTATCCTTTATTCCCACACTTACTACGAACTTTCCCAAATCTTATACTAGTAAAATAAAATTTTATGTCAAAATATTTCTATATTCAAGAGAAATTTTAGGAGTCGAGTTCATGCACATGCGCAGAATTCATTCCTATTCAAAACATTGTGCTTTTAGACCAGATTGACACCACGTTAAAACTTTTAGTGGATAATCATAATGAGAGTCTTTGACCATTCAGACGCGCTGCAGGTACGACGCTTCGTGGCCAGATCGGCAGCACTAGCCATCTAGTTTTGCTGGTCTTCAGTTCGAGTCTCGAAACTGAGAACTTTTTGAATATATTTTTCTTTTCTTTTTTTTTTAACAATTTTTTTATATATTTTTACCCTTTAATCCCAAACTTACTACGAACTTTTCGAAATCTTATACTACTAAAATAAAATTTTATGTCAAAATATTTCTATATTCAAGAGAAATTTTAAGAGTCGAGTTCAAGCACATGCGCAGTATTCATTCCTATTCAAAACATTGTGCTTTTAGACGAGAATGACACCACGTTAAAACTTTTAGTGGATAATCATAATGAGAGTCTTAGACCATTCAGACGCACTGCGGGTACGAAGGTTCGTGGCCAGATCGGAAGTACGAGCCATCTGGTTTTCCTGGTTTTCAGTTCGAGTCTCGAAACTGAGAACTTTTAAAATATATTTTTCTTTTCTTTTTTTTTACATTTTTTTAGATATTTTTATCCTTTATTCCCACACTTACTAAAAATTTTCCAAATCTTATACTACTAAAATAAAATTTTATGTCAAAATATTTCTATATTCAAGAGAAATTTTAGGAGTCGAGTTCATGCACATGCGCAGAATTCATTCCTATTCAAAACATTGGGCTTTTAGACCAGAATGACACCACGTTAAAACTTTTAATGGATAATCATAATAAGAGTCTTAGACCATTCAGACGCGCTGCGGGTACGAAGCTTCGTGGCCAGATCGGCAGCACGAGCCATCTAGTTTTGCTGGTCTTCAGTTCGAGTCTCGAAACTGAGAACTTTTTAAATATATTTTTCTTTTCTTTTTTTTACATTTTTCTTAGATATTTTTATCCTTTATTCCCACACTTACTACGAACTTTTCCAAATCTTATACTACTAAAATAAAATTTTATGTCAAAACATTTCTATATTCAAGAGAAATTTTAGGAGTCGAGTTCACGCACATACGCAGAATTCATTCCTATTCAAAACATTGTGCTTTTAGACCAGAATGACACCACGTTAAAACCTTTAGTGGATAATCCTAATGAGAGTCTTAGACCATTCAGGCGCGCTGCGGGTACGAAGCTTCGTGGCCAGATCGGCGGCACGAGCCATCTAGTTTTCCTGGTCCTCAGTTCGATTCTCGAAACTGAGAACTTTTTAAATATATTTTTCTTTTCTTTTTTTTACATTTTTTTTAGATATCTTTATCCTTTAATCCCACACTTACTATGAACTTTTCCAAATCTTATACTACTAAATTAAAATTTTATGTCAAAATATTTCTATATTCAAGAGAAATTTTAGGTGTAGAGTTCACGCACATGCGCAGAATTCATTCCTATTCAAAACATTGTGCTTTTAGACCAGAATGACACCACGTTAAAACTTTTAGTGGATAATCATAATGAGAGTCTTAGACCATTCAGACGCGCTGCGGGTACGAAGCTTCGTGGCCAGATCGGCAGCACGAGTCATCTAGTTTTGCTGGTCTTCAGTTCGAGTCTCGAAACTGAGAACTTTTTCAATATATTTTTCTTTTCTTTTTTTTACATTTTTTTTAGATATTTTTATCCTTTATTCCCACACTTACTACGAACTTTCCCAAATCTTATACTAGTAAAATAAAATTTTATGTCAAAATATTTCTATATTCAAGAGAAATTTTAGGAGTCGAGTTCATGCACATGCGCATAATTCAGTCCTATTCAAAACATTGGGCTTTTAGACCAGAATGACACCACGTTAAAACTTTTAATGGATAATCATAATGAGAGTCTTAGACCATTCAGACGCGCTGCGGGTACGAAGCTTCGTGGCCAGATCGGCAGCACTAGCCATCTAGTTTTGCTGGTCTTCAGTTCGAGTCTCGAAACTGAGAACTTTTTCAATATATTTTTCTTTTCTTTTTTTTGCATTTTTTTTTAGATACTTTATCCTTTATTCCCACACTTACTACGAACTTTCCCAAATCTTATACTAGTAAAATAAAATTTTATGTCAAAATATTTCTATATTCAAGAGAAATTTTAGGAGTCGAGTTCATGCACATGCGCAGAATTCATTCCTATTCAAAACATTGGGCTTTTAGACCAGAATGACACCACGTTAAAACTTTTAATGGATAATCATAATGAGAGTCTTAGACCATCCAGACGCGCTGCGGGTACGAAGCTTCGTGGCCAGATCGGCAGCACGAGCCATCTAGTTTTGCTGGTCTTCAGTTCGAGTCTCGAAACTGAGAACTTTTTCAATATATTTTTCTTTTCTTTTTTTTACATTTTTTTTAGATACTTTATCCTTTATTCCCACACTTACTACGAACTTTCCCAAATCTTATACTAGTAAAATAAAATTTTATGTCAAAATATTTCTATATTCAAGAGAAATTTTAGGAGTCGAGTTCATGCACATGCGCAGAATTCATTCCTATTCAAAACATTGGGCTTTTAGACCAGAATGACACCACGTTAAAACTTTTAATGGATAATCATAATGAGAGTCTTAGACCATTCAGACGCGCTGCGGGTACGAAGCTTCGTGGCCAGATCGGCAGCACGAGCCATCTAGTTTTGCTGGTCTTCAGTTCGAGTCTCGAAACTGAGAACTTTTTAAATATATTTTTCTTTTCTTTTTTTTACATTTTTCTTAGATATTTTTATCCTTTATTCCCACACTTACTACGAACTTTTCCAAATCTTATACTACTAAAATAAAATTTTATGTCAAAACATTTCTATATTCAAGAGAAATTTTAGGAGTCGAGTTCACGCACATACGCAGAATTCATTCCTATTCAAAACATTGTGCTTTTAGACCAGAATGACACCACGTTAAAACCTTTAGTGGATAATCATAATGAGAGTCTTAGACCATTCAGGCGCGCTGCGGGTACGAAGCTTCGTGGCCAGATCGGCAGCACGAGCCATCTAGTTTTCCTGGTCTTCAGTTCGATTCTCGAAACTGAGAACTTTTTAAATATATTTTTCTTAGCTTTTTTTTACATTTTTTTTAGATATCTTTATCCTTTAATCCCACACTTACTATGAACTTTTCCAAATCTTATACTACTAAATTAAAATTTTATGTCAAAATATTTCTATATTCAAGAGAAATTTTAGGTGTAGAGTTCACGCACATGCGCAGAATTCATTCCTATTCAAAACATTGTGCTTTTAGACCAGAATGACACCACGTTAAAACTTTTAGTGGATAATCATAATGAGAGTCTTAGACCATTCAGACGCGCTGCGGGTACGAAGCTTCGTGGCCAGATCGGCAGCACGAGCCATCTAGTTTTGCTGGTCTTCAGTTCGAGTCTCGAAACTGAGAACTTTTTCAATATATTTTTCTTTTCTTTTTTTTACATTTTTTTTAGATACTTTATCCTTTATTCCCACACTTACTACGAACTTTCCCAAATCTTATACTAGTAAAATAAAATTTTATGTCAAAATATTTCTATATTCAAGAGAAATTTTAGGAGTCGAGTTCATGCACATGCGCAGAATTCATTCCTATTCAAAACATTGTGCTTTTAGACCAGATTGACACCACGTTAAAACTTTTAGTGGATAATCATAATGAGAGTCTTTGACCATTCAAACGCGCTGCAGGTACGACGCTTCGTGGCCAGATCGGCAGCACTAGCCATCTAGTTTTGCTGGTCTTCAGTTCGAGTCTCGAAACTGAGAACTTTTTGAATATATTTTTCTTTTCTTTTTTTTTACAATTTTTTTATATATTTTTATCCTTTAATCCCACACTTACTACGAACTTTTCGAAATCTTTTACTACTAAAATAAAATTTTATGTCAAAATATTTCTATATTCAAGAGAAATTTTAAGAGTCGAGTTCACGCACATGCGCAGAATTCATTCCCATTCAAAACATTGTGCTTTTAGACCAGAATGACACCACGTTAAAACGTTTAGTGGATAATCATAATGAGAGTCTTAGACCATTCAGACGCGCTGCGGGTACGAAGCTTCGTGGCCAGATCAGCAGCACGAGCCATCTAGTTTTGCTGGTCTTCAGTTCGAGTCTCGAAACTGAGAACTTTTTGAATATATTTTTCTTTTCTTTTTTTTTTACAATTTTTTTTATATATTTTTATCCTTTAATCCCACACTTACTACGAACTTTTCGAAATCTTATACTACTAAAATAAAATTTTATGTCAAAATATTTCTATATTCAAGAGAAATTTTAAGAGTCGAGTTCAAGCACATGCGCAGAATTCATTCCTATTCAAAACATTGTGCTTTTAGACGAGAATGACACCACGTTAAAACTTTTAGTGGATAATCATAATGAGAGTCTTAGACCATTCAGACGCGCTGCGGGTACGAAGGTTCGTGGCCAGATCGGAAGTACGAGCCATCTGGTTTTCCTGGTTTTCAGTTCGAGTCTCGAAACTGAGAACTTTTTAAATATATTTTTCTTTTCTTTTTTTTACATTTTTCTTAGATATTTTTATCCTTTATTCCCACACTTACTACGAACTTTTCCAAATCTTATACTACTAAAATAAAATTTTATGTCAAAACATTTCTATATTCAAGAGAAATTTTAGGAGTCGAGTTCACGCACATACGCAGAATTCATTCCTATTCAAAACATTGTGCTTTTAGACCAGAATGACACCACGTTAAAACCTTTAGTGGATAATCATAATGAGAGTCTTAGACCATTCAGGCGCGCTGCGGGTACGAAGCTTCGTGGCCAGATCGGCAGCACGAGCCAACTAGTTTTGCTGGTCTTCAGTTCGAGTCTCGAAACTGAGAACTTTTTCAATATATTTTTCTTTTCTTTTTTTTACATTTTGTTTAGATATTTTTATCCTTTATTCCCACACTTACTACGAACTTTCCCAAATCTTATACTAGTAAAATAAAATTTTATGTCAAAATATTTCTATATTCAAGAGAAATTTTAGGAGTCGAGTTCATGCACATGCGCATAATTCAGTCCTATTCAAAACATTGGGCTTTTAGACCACAATGACACCACGTTAAAACTTTTAATGGATAATCATAATGAGAGTCTTAGACCATTCAGACGCGCTGCGGGTACGAAGCTTCGTGGCCAGATCGGCAGCACTAGCCATCTAGTTTTGCTGGTCTTCAGTTCGAGTCTCGAAACTGAGAACTTTTTCAATATATTTTTCTTTTCTTTTTTTTACATTTTTTTTTAGATACTTTATCCTTTATTCCCACACTTACTACGAACTTTCCCAAATCTTATACTAGTAAAATAAAATTTTATGTCAAAATATTTCTATATTCAAGAGAAATTTTAGGAGTCGAGTTCACGCACATACGCAGAATTCATTCCTATTCAAAACATTGTGCTTTTAGACCAGAATGACACCACGTTAAAACCTTTAGTGGATAATCATAATGAGAGTCTTAGACCATTCAGGCGCGCTCCGGGTACGAAGCTTCGTGGCCAGATCGGCAGCACGAGCCATCTAGTTTTCCTGGTCTTCAGTTCGATTCTCGAAACTGAGAACTTTTTAAATATATTTTTCTTTTCTTTTTTTTACATTTTTTTTTAGATATCTTTATCCTTTAATCCCACACTTACTATGAACTTTTCCAAATCTTATACTACTAAATTAAAATTTTATGTCAAAATATTTCTATATTCAAGAGAAATTTTAGGAGTCGAGTTCACGCACATGCGCAGAATTCATTCCTATTCAAAACATTGTGCTTTTAGACCAGAATGACACCACGTTAAAACTTTTAGTGGATAATCATAATGAGAGTCTTAGACCATTCAGACGCGCTGCGGGTACGAAGCTTCGTGGCCAGATCGGCAGCACGAGCCATCTAGTTTTGCTGGTCTTCAGTTCGAGTCTCGAAACTGAGAACTTTTTCAATATATTTTTCTTTTCTTTTTTTTACATTTTTTTTTAGATATTTTTATCCTTTATTCCCACACTTACTACGAACTTTCCCAAATCTTATACTAGTAAAATAAAATTTTATGTCAAAATATTTCTATATTCAAGAGAAATTTTAGGAGGCGAGTTCATGCACATGCGCATAATTCAGTCCTATTCAAAACATTGGGCTTTTAGACCAGAATGACACCACGTTAAAACTTTTAGTGGATAATCATAATGAGAGTCTTAGACCATTCAGACGCGCTGCGGGCACGAAGCTTCGTGGCCAGATCGGCAGCACGAGCCATCTAGTTTTGCTGGTCTTCAGTTCGAGTCTCGAAACTGAGAACTTTTTCAATGTATTTTTCTTTTCTTTTTTTTACATTTTTTTTTAGATACTTTATCCTTTATTCCCACACTTACTACGAACTTTCCCAAATCTTATACTAGTAAAATAAAATTTTATGTCAAAATATTTCTATATTCAAGAGAAATTTTAGGAGTCGAGTTCATGCACATGCGCAGAATTCATTCCTATTCAAAACATTGTGCTTTTAGACCAGATTGACACCACGTTAAAACTTTTAGTGGATAATCCTAATGTGAGTCTTAGACCATTCAGACGCGGTGCGGGTACGACGCTTCGTGGCCAGATCGGCAGCGCGAGCCATCTAGTTTTGCTGGTCTTCAGTTCGAGTCTCGAAACTGAGAACTTTTTAAATATATTTTTCTTTTCTTTTTTTTTACATTTTTTTAGATATTTTTATCCTTTATTTCCACACTTACTACGAACTTTTCCAAATCTTATACTACTAAAATAAAATTTTATGTCAAAACATTTCTATATTCAAGAGAAATTTTAGGAGTCGAGTTCACGCACATGCGCAGAATTCATTCCTATTCAAAACATTGTGCTTTTAGACCAGAATGACACCACGTTAAAACCTTTAGTGGATAATCATAATGAGAGTCTTAGACCATTGAGACGCGCTGCGGCTGCGAAGCTTCGTGGCCAGATCGGCAGTACGAGCCATCTAGTTTTGCTGGTCTTCAGTTCGAGTCTCGAAACTGAGAACTTTTTCAATATATTTTTCTTTTCTTTTTTTTACATTTTTTAAAGATATTTTTATCCTTTATTCCCACACTTACTACGAACTTTTCCAAATCTTATACTACTAAATTAAAATTTTATGTCAAAATATTTCTATATTCAAGAGAAATTTTAGGTGTAGAGTTCACGCACATGCGCAGAATTCATTCCTATTCAAAACATTGTGCTTTTAGACCAGAATGACACCACGTTAAAACTTTTAGTGGATAATCATAATGAGAGTCTTAGACCATTCAGACGCGCTGCGGGTACGAAGCTTCGTGGCCAGATCGGCAGCACGAGCCATCTAGTTTTGCTGGTCTTCAGTTCGAGTCTCGAAACTGAGAACTTTTTCAATATATTTTTCTTTTCTTTTTTTTACATTTTTTTTAGATATTTTTATCCTTTATTCCCACACTTACTACGAACTTTCCCAAATCTTATACTAGTAAAATAAAATTTTATGTCAAAATATTTCTATATTCAAGAGAAATTTTAGGAGTCGAGTTCATGCACATGCGCATAATTCAGTCCTATTCAAAACATTGGGCTTTTAGACCACAATGACACCACGTTAAAACTTTTAGTGGATAATCATAATGAGAGTCTTAGACCATTCAGACGCGCTGCGGGTACGAAGCTTCGTGGCCAGATCGGCAGCACGAGTCATCTAGTTTTGCTGGTCTTCAGTTCGAGTCTCGAAACTGAGAACTTTTTCAATATATTTTTCTTTTCTTTTTTTTACATTTTTTTTAGATATTTTTATCCTTTATTCCCACACTTACTACGAACTTTCCCAAATCTTATACTAGTAAAATAAAATTTTATGTCAAAATATTTCTATATTCAAGAGAAATTTTAGGAGTCGAGTTCATGCACATGCGCATAATTCAGTCCTATTCAAAACATTGGGCTTTTAGACCAGAATGACACCACGTTAAAACTTTTAATGGATAATCATAATGAGAGTCTTAGACCATTCAGACGCGCTGCGGGTACGAAGCTTCGTGGCCAGATCGGCAGCACTAGCCATCTAGTTTTGCTGGTCTTCAGTTCGAGTCTCGAAACTGAGAACTTTTTCAATATATTTTTCTTTTCTTTTTTTTGCATTTTTTTTTAGATACTTTATCCTTTATTCCCACACTTACTACGAACTTTCCCAAATCTTATACTAGTAAAATAAAATTTTATGTCAAAATATTTCTATATTCAAGAGAAATTTTAGGAGTCGAGTTCATGCACATGCGCAGAATTCATTCCTATTCAAAACATTGGGCTTTTAGACCAGAATGACACCACGTTAAAACTTTTAATGGATAATCATAATGAGAGTCTTAGACCATTCAGACGCGCTGCGGGTACGAAGCTTCGTGGCCAGATCGGCAGCACGAGCCATCTAGTTTTGCTGGTCTTCAGTTCGAGTCTCGAAACTGAGAACTTTTTCAATATATTTTTCTTTTCTTTTTTTTACATTTTTTTTAGATACTTTATCCTTTATTCCCACACTTACTACGAACTTTCCCAAATCTTATACTAGTAAAATAAAATTTTATGTCAAAATATTTCTATATTCAAGAGAAATTTTAGGAGTCGAGTTCATGCACATGCGCAGAATTCATTCCTATTCAAAACATTGGGCTTTTAGACCAGAATGACACCACGTTAAAACTTTTAATATATAATCATAATGAGAGTCTTAGACCATTCAGACGCGCTGCGGGTACGAAGCTTCGTGGCCAGATCGGCAGCACGAGCCATCTAGTTTTGCTGGTCTTCAGTTCGAGTCTCGAAACTGAGAACTTTTTAAATATATTTTTCTTTTCTTTTTTTTACATTTTTCTTAGATATTTTTATCCTTTATTCCCACACTTACTACGAACTTTTCCAAATCTTATACTACTAAAATAAAATTTTATGTCAAAACATTTCTATATTCAAGAGAAATTTTAGGAGTCGAGTTCACGCACATACGCAGAATTCATTCCTATTCAAAACATTGTGCTTTTAGACCAGAATGACACCACGTTAAAACCTTTAGTGGATAATCATAATGAGAGTCTTAGACCATTCAGGCGCGCTGCGGGTACGAAGCTTCGTGGCCAGATCGGCAGCACGAGCCATCTAGTTTTCCTGGTCTTCAGTTCGATTCTCGAAACTGAGAACTTTTTAAATATATTTTTCTTAGCTTTTTTTTACATTTTTTTTAGATATCTTTATCCTTTAATCCCACACTTACTATGAACTTTTCCAAATCTTATACTACTAAATTAAAATTTTATGTCAAAATATTTCTATATTCAAGAGAAATTTTAGGTGTAGAGTTCACGCACATGCGCAGAATTCATTCCTATTCAAAACATTGTGCTTTTAGACCAGAATGACACCACGTTAAAACTTTTAGTGGATAATCATAATGAGAGTCTTAGACCATTCAGACGCGCTGCGGGTACGAAGCTTCGTGGCCAGATCGGCAGCACGAGCCATCTAGTTTTGCTGGTCTTCAGTTCGAGTCTCGAAACTGAGAACTTTTTCAATATATTTTTCTTTTCTTTTTTTTACATTTTTTTTAGATACTTTATCCTTTATTCCCACACTTACTACGAACTTTCCCAAATCTTATACTAGTAAAATAAAATTTTATGTCAAAATATTTCTATATTCAAGAGAAATTTTAGGAGTCGAGTTCATGCACATGCGCAGAATTCATTCCTATTCAAAACATTGTGCTTTTAGACCAGATTGACACCACGTTAAAACTTTTAGTGGATAATCATAATGAGAGTCTTTGACCATTCAAACGCGCTGCAGGTACGACGCTTCGTGGCCAGATCGGCAGCACTAGCCATCTAGTTTTGCTGGTCTTCAGTTCGAGTCTCGAAACTGAGAACTTTTTGAATATATTTTTCTTTTCTTTTTTTTTACAATTTTTTTATATATTTTTATCCTTTAATCCCACACTTACTACGAACTTTTTGAAATCTTTTACTACTAAAATAAAATTTTATGTCAAAATATTTCTATATTCAAGAGAAATTTTAAGAGTCGAGTTCACGCACATGCGCAGAATTCATTCCCATTCAAAACATTGTGCTTTTAGACCAGAATGACACCACGTTAAAACGTTTAGTGGATAATCATAATGAGAGTCTTAGACCATTCAGACGCGCTGCGGGTACGAAGCTTCGTGGCCAGATCAGCAGCACGAGCCATCTAGTTTTGCTGGTCTTCAGTTCGAGTCTCGAAACTGAGAACTTTTTGAATATATTTTTCTTTTCTTTTTTTTTTACAATTTTTTTATATATTTTTATCCTTTAATCCCACACTTACTACGAACTTTTCGAAATCTTATACTACTAAAATAAAATTTTATGTCAAAATATTTCTATATTCAAGAGAAATTTTAAGAGTCGAGTTCAAGCACATGCGCAGAATTCATTCCTATTCAAAACATTGTGCTTTTAGACGAGAATGACACCACGTTAAAACTTTTAGTGGATAATCATAATGAGAGTCTTAGACCATTCAGACGCGCTGCGGGTACGAAGGTTCGTGGCCAGATCGGAAGTACGAGCCATCTGGTTTTCCTGGTTTTCAGTTCGAGTCTCGAAACTGAGAACTTTTTAAATATATTTTTCTTTTCTTTTTTTTACATTTTTCTTAGATATTTTTATCCTTTATTCCCACACTTACTACGAACTTTTCCAAATCTTATACTACTAAAATAAAATTTTATGTCAAAACATTTCTATATTCAAGAGAAATTTTAGGAGTCGAGTTCACGCACATACGCAGAATTCATTCCTATTCAAAACATTGTGCTTTTAGACCAGAATGACACCACGTTAAAACCTTTAGTGGATAATCATAATGAGAGTCTTAGACCATTCAGGCGCGCTGCGGGTACGAAGCTTCGTGGCCAGATCGGCAGCACGAGCCATCTAGTTTTGCTGGTCTTCAGTTCGAGTCTCGAAACTGAGAACTTTTTCAATATATTTTTCTTTTCTTTTTTTTACATTTTTTTTAGATATTTTTATCCTTTATTCCCACACTTACTACGAACTTTCCCAAATCTTATACTAGTAAAATAAAATTTTATGTCAAAATATTTCTATATTCAAGAGAAATTTTAGGAGTCGAGTTCACGCACATGCGCATAATTCAGTCCTATTCAAAACATTGGGCTTTTAGACCACAATGACACCACGTTAAAACTTTTAATGGATAATCATAATGAGAGTCTTAGACCATTCAGACGCGCTGCGGGTACGAAGCTTCGTGGCCAGATCGGCAGCACTAGCCATCTAGTTTTGCTGGTCTTCAGTTCGAGTCTCGAAACTGAGAACTTTTTCAATATATTTTTCTTTTCTTTTTTTTACATTTTTTTTTAGATACTTTATCCTTTATTCCCACACTTACTACGAACTTTCCCAAATCTTATACTAGTAAAATAAAATTTTATGTCAAAATATTTCTATATTCAAGAGAAATTTTAGGAGTCGAGTTCACGCACATACGCAGAATTCATTCCTATTCAAAACATTGTGCTTTTAGACCAGAATGACACCACGTTAAAACCTTTAGTGGATAATCATAATGAGAGTCTTAGACCATTCAGGCGCGCAGCGGGTACGAAGCTTCGTGGCCAGATCGGCAGCACGAGCCATCTAGTTTTCCTGGTCTTCAGTTCGATTCTCGAAACTGAGAACTTTTTAAATATATTTTTCTTTTCTTTTTTTTACATTTTTTTTAGATATCTTTATCCTTTAATCCCACACTTACTATGAACTTTTCCAAATCTTATACTACTAAATTAAAATTTTATGTCAAAATATTTCTATATTCAAGAGAAATTTTAGGTGTAGAGTTCACGCACATGCGCAGAATTCATTCCTATTCAAAACATTGTGCTTTTAGACCAGAATGACACCACGTTAAAACTTTTAGTGGATAATCATAATGAGAGTCTTAGACCATTCAGACGCGCTGCGGGTACGAAGCTTCGTGGCCAGATCGGCAGCACGAGCCATCTAGTTTTGCTGGTCTTCAGTTCGAGTCTCGAAACTGAGAACTTTTTCAATATATTTTTCTTTTCTTTTTTTTACATTTTTTTTAGATACTTTATCCTTTATTCCCACACTTACTACGAACTTTCCCAAATCTTATACTAGTAAAATAAAATTTTATGTCAAAATATTTCTATATTCAAGAGAAATTTTAGGAGTCGAGTTCATGCACATGCGCAGAATTCATTCCTATTCAAAACATTGTGCTTTTAGACCAGATTGACACCACGTTAAAACTTTTAGTGGATAATCCTAATGTGAGTCTTAGACCATTCAGACGCGGTGCGGGTACGACGCTTCGTGGCCAGATCGGCAGCGCGAGCCATCTAGTTTTGCTGGTCTTCAGTTCGAGTCTCGAAACTGAGAACTTTTAAAATATATTTTTCTTTTCTTTTTTTTACATTTTTTTAGATATTTTTATCCTTTATTTCCACACTTACTACGAACTTTTCCAAATCTTATACTACTAAAATAAAATTTTATGTCAAAACATTTCTATATTCAAGAGAAATTTTAGGAGTCGAGTTCACGCACATGCGCAGAATTCATTCCTATTCAAAACATTGTGCTTTTAGACCAGAATGACACCACGTTAAAACCTTTAGTGGATAATCATAATGAGAGTCTTAGACCATTGAGACGCGCTGCGGCTGCGAAGCTTCGTGGCCAGATCGGCAGTACGAGCCATCTAGTTTTGCTGGTCTTCAGTTCGAGTCTCGAAACTGAGAACTTTTTCAATATATTTTTCTTTTCTTTTTTTTACATTTTTTTAAGATATTTTTATCCTTTATTCCCACACTTACTACGAACTTTTCCAAATCTTATACTACTAAATTAAAATTTTATGTCAAAATATTTCTATATTCAAGAGAAATTTTAGGTGTAGAGTTCACGCACATGCGCAGAATTCATTCCTATTCAAAACATTGTGCTTTTAGACCAGAATGACACCACGTTAAAACTTTTAGTGGATAATCATAATGAGAGTCTTAGACCATTCAGACGCGCTGCGGGTACGAAGCTTCGTGGCCAGATCGGCAGCACGAGCCATCTAGTTTTGCTGGTCTTCAGTTCGAGTCTCGAAACTGAGAACTTTTTCAATATATTTTTCTTTTCTTTTTTTTACATTTTTTTTAGATATTTTTATCCTTTATTCCCACACTTACTACGAACTTTCCCAAATCTTATACTAGTAAAATAAAATTTTATGTCAAAATATTTCTATATTCAAGAGAAATTTTAGGAGTCGAGTTCATGCACATGCGCATAATTCAGTCCTATTCAAAACATTGGGCTTTTAGACCACAATGACACCACGTTAAAACTTTTAATGGATAATCATAATGAGAGTCTTAGACCATTCAGACGCGCTGCGGGTACGAAGCTTCGTGGCCAGATCGGCAGCACGAGCCATCTAGTTTTGCTGGTCTTCAGTTCGAGTCTCGAAACTGAGAACTTTTTCAATATATTTTTCTTTTCTTTTTTTTACATTTTTTTTAGATACTTTATCCTTTATTCCCACACTTACTACGAACTTTCCCAAATCTTATACTAGTAAAATAAAATTTTATGTCAAAATATTTCTATATTCAAGAGAAATTTTAGGAGTCGAGTTCATGCACATGCGCAGAATTCATTCCTATTCAAAACATTGTGCTTTTAGACCAGATTGACACCACGTTAAAACTTTTAGTGGATAATCCTAATGTGAGTCTTAGACCATTCAGACGCGGTGCGGGTACGACGCTTCGTGGCCAGATCGGCAGCGCGAGCCATCTAGTTTTGCTGGTCTTCAGTTCGAGTCTCGAAACTGAGAACTTTTAAAATATATTTTTCTTTTCTTTTTTTTACATTTTTTTAGATATTTTTATCCTTTATTTCCACACTTACTACGAACTTTTCCAAATCTTATACTACTAAAATAAAATTTTATGTCAAAACATTTCTATATTCAAGAGAAATTTTAGGAGTCGAGTTCACGCACATGCGCAGAATTCATTCCTATTCAAAACATTGTGCTTTTAGACCAGAATGACACCACGTTAAAACCTTTAGTGGATAATCATAATGAGAGTCTTAGACCATTGAGACGCGCTGCGGCTGCGAAGCTTCGTGGCCAGATCGGCAGTACGAGCCATCTAGTTTTGCTGGTCTTCAGTTCGAGTTTCGAAACTGAGAACTTTTTCAATATATTTTTCTTTTCTTTTTTTTACATTTTTTTAAGATATTTTTATCCTTTATTCCCACACTTACTACGAACTTTTCCAAATCTTATACTACTAAATTAAAATTTTATGTCAAAATATTTCTATATTCAAGAGAAATTTTAGGTGTAGAGTTCACGCACATGCGCAGAATTCATTCCTATTCAAAACATTGTGCTTTTAGACCAGAATGACACCACGTTAAAACTTTTAGTGGATAATCATAATGAGAGTCTTAGACCATTCAGACGCGCTGCGGGTACGAAGCTTCGTGGCCAGATCGGCAGCACGAGCCATCTAGTTTTGCTGGTCTTCAGTTCGAGTCTCGAAACTGAGAACTTTTTCAATATATTTTTCTTTTCTTTTTTTTACATTTTTTTTAGATATTTTTATCCTTTATTCCCACACTTACTACGAACTTTCCCAAATCTTATACTAGTAAAATAAAATTTTATGTCAAAATATTTCTATATTCAAGAGAAATTTTAGGAGTCGAGTTCATGCACATGCGCATAATTCAGTCCTATTCAAAACATTGGGCTTTTAGACCACAATGACACCACGTTAAAACTTTTAATGGATAATCATAATGAGAGTCTTAGACCATTCAGACGCGCTGCGGGTACGAAGCTTCGTGGCCAGATCGGCAGCACGAGCCATCTAGTTTTGCTGGTCTTCAGTTCGAGTCTCGAAACTGAGAACTTTTTAAATATATTTTTCTTTTCTTTTTTTTACATTTTTCTTAGATATTTTTATCCTTTATTTCCACACTTACTACGAACTTTTCCAAATCTTATACTAGTAAAATAAAATTTTATGTCAAAATATTTCTATATTCAAGTGAAATTTTAGGAGTCGAGTTCATGCACATGCGCAGAATTCATTCCTATTCAAAACATTGTACTTTTAGACCAGAATGACACCACGTTAAAACTTTTAGTGGATAAACATAATGAGAGTCTAAGACCATTCAGACGCGCTGCGGGTACGAAGCTTCGTGGCCAGATCGGCAGCACGAGCCATCTAGTTTTGCTGGTCTTCAGTTCGAGTCTCGAAACTGAGAACTTTTTCAATATATTTTTCTTTTCTTTTTTTTACATTTTTTTTTAGATATTTTTATCCTTTATTCCCACACTTACTACGAACTTTCCCAAATCTTATACTAGTAAAATAAAATTTTATGTCAAAATATTTCTATATTCAAGAGAAATTTTAGGAGTCGAGTTCATGCACATGCGCATAATTCAGTCCTATTCAAAACATTGTGCTTTTAGACCAGAATGACACCACGTTAAAACTTTTAGTGGATAAACATAATGAGAGTCTAAGACCATTCAGACGCGCTGCGGGTACGAAGCTTCGTGGCCAGATCGGCAGCACGAGCCATCTAGTTTTGCTGGTCTTCAGTTCGAGTCTCGAAACTGAGAACTTTTTCAATATATTTTTCTTTTCTTTTTTTTACATCTTTTTTAGATATTTTTATCCTTTATTCCCACACTTACTACGAACTTTTCCAAATCTTATACTAGTAAAATAAAATTTTATGTCAAAATATTTCTATATTCAAGAGAAATTTTAGGAGTCGAGTTCATGCACATGCGCAGAATTCATTCCTATTCAAAACATTGTGCTTTTAGAACAGAATGACAGCACGTTAAAACTTTTAGTGGATAATCATAATGAGAGTCTTAGACCATTCAGACGCGCTGCGGGTACGAAGCTTCGTGGCCAGATCGGCAACACGAGCCATCTAGTTTTGCTGGTATTCAGTTCGAGTCTCGAAACTGAGAACATTTTCAATATATTTTTCTTTTCTTTTTTTTACATTTTTTTTAGATATTTTTATCCTTTATTCCCGCACTTACTACGAACTTTTCCAAATCTTATACTACTAAAATAAAATTTTATGTCAAAATATTTCTATATTCAAGAGAAATTTTAGGAGTCGAGTTCACGCACATGAGCAGAATTCATTCCTATTCGAAACATTGTGCTTTTAGACCAGAATGACACCACGTTAAAACTTTTAGTGGATAATGATAATGAGAGTCTTAGACCATTCAGACGCGCTGCCTGTACGAAGCTTCGAGGCCAGATCGGCAGCACGAGCCATCTAGTTTTGATGGTCTTCAGTTCGAGTCCCGAAACTGAGAACTTTTTCAATATATTTTTCTTTTCTTTTTTTTACATTTTTTTAAGATATTTTTATCCTTTATTCCCACACTTACTACGAACTTTTCCAAATCTTATACTACTAAAATAAAATTTTATGTCAAAATATTTCTATATTCAAGAGAAATTTTAGGAGTCGAGTTCACGCACATGCGCAGAATTCATTCCTATTCGAAACATTGTGCTTTTAGACCAGAATGACACCACGTTAAAACTTTTAGTGGATAAGCATAATGAGAGTCTTAGACCATTCAGACGCGCTGCGAGTACGAAGCTTCGTGGCCAGATCGGCAGCACGAGCCATCTAGTTTTGCTGGTCTTCAGTTCGAGTCTCGAAACTGAGAACTTTTTCAATATATTTTTCTTTTCTTTTTTTTACATTTTTTTTAGATATTTTTATCCTTTATTCCGCACTTACTACGAACTTTACCAAATCTTATACTAGTAAAATAAAATTTTATGTCAAAATATTTCTATATTCAAGAGAAATTTTAGGAGTCGAGTTCATGCACATGCGCAGAATTCAGTCGTATTCAAAACATTGTGATTTTAGACCAGAATGACACCACGTTAAAACTTTTAGTAGATAATCATAATGAGAGTCTTAGACCTTTCAGACGCACTGCGGATACGAAGCTTCGTGGCCAGATCGGCAGCACGAGCCGTCTAGTTTTGCTGGTCTTCAGTTCGAGTCTCGAAACTGAGAACTTTTTAAATATATTTTTCTTTTCTTTTTTTTACATTTTTCTTAGATATTTTTATCCTTTATTCCCACACTTACTACGAGCTTTTCCAAATCTTATATTAGTAAAATAAAATTTTATGTCAAAATATTTCTATATTCAAGAGAAATTTTAGGAGTCGAGTTCACGCACATGCGCAGAATTCATTCCTATTCAAAACATTGTGCTTTTAGACCAGAATGACACCACGTTAAAACTTTTAGTGGATAATCATAATGAGAGTCTTAGACCATTCAGACGCGCTGCGGGTACGAAGCTTCGTGGCCAGATCGGCAGCACGATCTATCTAGTTTTGTTGGTCTTCAGTTCGAGTCTCGAAACTGAGAACTTTTTCAATATATTTTTCTTTTCTTTTTTTTACATTTTTTTTAGATATTTTTATCCTTTATTCCCACACTTACTACGAACTTTTCCAAATCTTATACTAGTAAAATAAAATTTTATGTCAAAATATTTCTATATTCAAGAGAAATTTTAGGAGTCGAGTTCATGCACATGCGCAGAATTCAGTCGTATTCAAAACATTGTGATTTTAGACCAGAATGACACCACGTTAAAACTTTTAGTAGATAATCATAATGAGAGTCTTAGACCATTCAGACGCACTGCGGATACGAAGCTTCGTGGCCAGATCGGCAGCACGAGCCGTCTAGTTTTGCTGGTCTTCAGTTCGAGTCTCGAAACTGAGAACTTTTTAAATATATTTTTCTTTTCTTTTTTTTACATTTTTCTTAGATATTTTTATCCTTTATTCCCACACTTACTACGAACTTTTCCAAATCTTATACTAGTAAAATAAAATTTTATGTCAAAATATTTCTATATTCAAGAGAAATTTTAGGAGTCGAGTTCATGCACATGCGCAGAATTCAGTCGTATTCAAAACATTGTGATTTTAGACCAGAATGACACCACGTTAAAACTTTTAGTAGATAATCATAATGAGAGTCTTAGACCATTCAGACGCAGTGCGGATACGAAGCTTCGTGGCCAGATCGGCAGCACGAGGCATCTAGTTTTGCTGGTCTTCAGTTCGAGTCTCGAAACTGAGAACTTTTTAAATATATTTTTCTTTTCTTTTTTTTACATTTTTCTTAGATATTTTTATCCTTTATTCCCACACTTACTACGAACTTTTCCAAATCTTATACTAGTAAAATAAAATTTTATGTCAAAATATTTCTATATTCAAGAGAAATTTTAGGAGTCGAGTTCATGCACATGCGCAGAATTCAGTCGTATTCAAAACATTGTGATTTTAGACCAGAATGACACCACGTTAAAACTTTTAGTAGATAATCATAATGAGAGTCTTAGACCATTCAGACGCACTGCGGATACGAAGCTTCGTGGCCAGATCGGCAGCACGAGCCGTCTAGTTTTGCTGGTCTTCAGTTCGAGTCTCGAAACTGAGAACTTTTTAAATATATTTTTCTTTTCTTTTTTTTACATTTTTCTTAGATATTTTTATCCTTTATTCCCACACTTACTACGAACTTTTCCAAATCTTATACTAGTAAAATAAAATTTTATGTCAAAATATTTCTATATTCAAGAGAAATTTTAGGAGTCGAGTTCATGCACATGCGCAGAATTCAGTCGTATTCAAAACATTGTGATTTTAGACCAGAATGACACCACGTTAAAACTTTTAGTAGATAATCATAATGAGAGTCTTAGACCATTCAGACGCACTGCGGATACGAAGCTTCGTGGCCAGATCGGCAGCACGAGGCATCTAGTTTTGCTGGTCTTCAGTTCGAGTCTCGAAACTGAGAACTTTTTAAATATATTTTTCTTTTCTTTTTTTTACATTTTTCTTAGATATTTTTATCCTTTATTCCCACACTTACTACGAACTTTTCCAAATCTTATACTAGTAAAATAAAATTTTATGTCAAAATATTTCTATATTCAAGAGAAATTTTAGGAGTCGAGTTCATGCACATGCGCAGAATTCATTCCTATTCGAAACATTGTGCGTTTAGACCAGAATGACACCACGTTAAAACTTTTAGTGGATAATCATAATGAGAGTCTTACACCATTCAGGCGCGCTGCGGGTACGAAGCTTCGTGGCCAGATCGGCAGCACGAGCCATCTAGTTTTGCTGGTCTTCAGTTCGAGTCTCGAAACTGAGAACATTTTCAATATATTTTTCTTTTCTTTTTTTTACATTTTTTTTAGATATTTTTATCCTTTATTCCCGCACTTACTACGAACTTTTCCAAATCTTATACTACTAAAATAAAATTTTATGTCAAAATATTTCTATATTCAAGAGAAATTTTAGGAGTCGAGTTCACGCACATGAGCAGAATTCATTCCTATTCGAAACATTGTGCTTTTAGACCAGAATGACACCACGTTAAAACTTTTAGTGGATAAGCATAATGAGAGTCTTACACCATTCAGACGCGCTGCCGGTACGAAGCTTCGTGGCCAGATCGGCAGCACGAGCCATCTAGTTTTGCTGGTCTTCAGTTCGAGTCTCGAAACTGAGAACTTTTTCAATATATTTTTCTTTTCTTTTTTTTTACATTTTTTTTAGATATTTTTATCCTTTATTCCGCACTTACTACGAACTTTACCAAATCTTATACTAGTAAAATAAAATTTTATGTCAAAATATTTCTATATTCAAGAGAAATTTTAGTCGTCGAGTTCATGCACGTGCGCAGAATTCAGTCGTATTCGAAACATTGTGCTTTTAGACCAGAATGACACCACGTTAAAACTTTTAGTGGATAAGCATAATGAGAGTCTTAGACCATTCAGACGCACTGCGGATACGAAGCTTCGTGGCCAGATCGGCAGCACGAGCCGTCTAGTTTTGCTGGTCTTCAGTTCGAGTCTCGAAACTGAGAACTTTTTAAATATATTTTTCTTTTCTTTTTTTTACATTTTTCTTAGATATTTTTATCCTTTATTCCCACACTTACTACGAACTTTTCCAAATCTTATACTAGTAAAATAAAATTTTATGTCAAAATATTTCTATATTCAAGAGAAATTTTAGGAGTCGAGTTCATGCACATGCGCAGAATTCAGTCGTATTCAAAACATTGTGATTTTAGACCAGAATGACACCACGTTAAAACTTTTAGTAGATAATCATAATGAGAGTCTTAGACCATTCAGACGCACTGCGGATACGAAGCTTCGTGGCCAGATCGGCAGCACGAGCCATCTAGTTTTGCTGGTCTTCAGTTCGAGTCTCGAAACTGAGAACTTTTTAAATATATTTTTCTTTTCTTTTTTTTACATTTTTCTTAGATATTTTTATCCTTTATTCCCACACTTACTACGAACTTTTCCAAATCTTATACTAGTAAAATAAAATTTTATGTCAAAATATTTCTATATTCAAGAGAAATTTTAGGAGTCGAGTTCATGCACATGCGCAGAATTCATTCCTATTCGAAACATTGTGCGTTTAGACCAGAATGACACCACGTTAAAACTTTTAGTGGATAATCATAATGAGAGTCTTACACCATTCAGGCGCGCTGCGGGTACGAAGCTTCGTGGCCAGATCGGCAGCACGAGCCATCTAGTTTTGCTGGTCTTCAGTTCGAGTCTCGAAACTGAGAACATTTTCAATATATTTTTCTTTTCTTTTTTTTACATTTTTTTTAGATATTTTTATCCTTTATTCCCGCACTTACTACGAACTTTTCCAAATCTTATACTACTAAAATAAAATTTTATGTCAAAATATTTCTATATTCAAGAGAAATTTTAGGAGTCGAGTTCACGCACATGAGCAGAATTCATTCCTATTCGAAACATTGTGCTTTTAGACCAGAATGACACCACGTTAAAACTTTTAGTGGATAATGATAATGAGAGTCTTAGACCATTCAGACGCGCTGCCTGTACGAAGCTTCGAGGCCAGATCGGCAGCACGAGCCATCTAGTTTTGATGGTCTTCAGTTCGAGTCCCGAAACTGAGAACTTTTTCAATATATTTTTCTTTTCTTTTTTTTACATTTTTTTAAGATATTTTTATCCTTTATTCCCACACTTACTACGAACTTTTCCAAATCTTATACTACTAAAATAAAATTTTATGTCAAAATATTTCTATATTCAAGAGAAATTTTAGGAGTCGAGTTCACGCACATGCGCAGAATTCATTCCTATTCGAAACATTGTGCTTTTAGACCAGAATGACACCACGTTAAAACTTTTAGTGGATAAGCATAATGAGAGTCTTACACCATTCAGACGCGCTGCCGGTACGAAGCTTCGTGGCCAGATCGGCAGCACGAGCCATCTAGTTTTGCTGGTCTTCAGTTCGAGTCTCGAAACTGAGAACTTTTTCAATATATTTTTCTTTTCTTTTTTTTACATTTTTTTTAGATATTTTTATCCTTTATTCCGCACTTACTACGAACTTTACCAAATCTTATACTAGTAAAATAAAATTTTATGTCAAAATATTTCTATATTCAAGAGAAATTTTAGTCGTCGAGTTCATGCACGTGCGCAGAATTCAGTCGTATTCAAAACATTGTGCTTTTAGACCAGAATGACACCACGTTAAAACTTTTAGTGGATAATCATAATGAGAGTGTTAGACCATTCAGACGCGCTGCGGGTACGAAGCTTCGTGGCCAGATCGGCAGCGCGAGCCACCTAGTTTTGCTGGTCTTCAGTTCGAGTCTCGAAACTGAGAACTTTTTAAATATATTTTTCTTTTCTTTTTTTTACAATTTTCTAAGATATTTTTATCCTTTAATTCACACACTTACTACGAAATTTTCCAAATCTTATACTACTAAAATAAAATTTTATGTCAAAATATTTCTATATTCAAGAGAAATTTTAGGAGTCGAGTTCATGCACATGCGCAGAATTCAGTCGTATTCAAAACATTGTGATTTTAGACCAGAATGACACCACGTTAAAACTTTTAGTAGATAATCATAATGAGAGTCTTAGACCATTCAGACGCACTGCGGATACGAAGCTTCGTGGCCAGATCGGCAGCACGAGCCGTCTAGTTTTGCTGGTCTTCAGTTCGAGTCTCGAAACTGAGAACTTTTTAAATATATTTTTCTTTTCTTTTTTTTACATTTTTCTTAGATATTTTTATCCTTTATTCCCACACTTACTACGAGCTTTTCCAAATCTTATATTAGTAAAATAAAATTTTATGTCAAAATATTTCTATATTCAAGAGAAATTTTAGGAGTCGAGTTCACGCACATGCGCAGAATTCATTCCTATTCAAAACATTGTGCTTTTAGACCAGAATGACACCACGTTAAAACTTTTAGTGGATAATCATAATGAGAGTCTTAGACCATTCAGACGCGCTGCGGGTACGAAGCTTCGTGGCCAGATCGGCAGCACAATCTATCTAGTTTTGTTGGTCTTCAGTTCGAGTCTCGAAACTGAGAACTTTTTCAATATATTTTTCTTTTCTTTTTTTTACATTTTTTTTAGATATTTTTATCCTTTATTCCCACACTTACTACGAACTTTTCCAAATCTTATACTAGTAAAATAAAATTTTATGTCAAGATATTTCTATATTCAAGAGAAATTTTAGGAGTCGAGTTCATGCACATGCGCAGAATTCAGTCGTATTCAAAACATTGTGATTTTAGACCAGAATGACACCACGTTAAAACTTTTAGTAGATAATCATAATGAGAGTCTTAGACCATTCAGACGCATTGCGGATACGAAGCTTCGTGGCCAGATCGGCCGCACGAGCCGTCTAGTTTTGCTGGTCTTCAGTTCGAGTCTCGAAACTGAGAACTTTTTAAATATATTTTTATTTTCTTTTTTTTACATTTTTCTTGGATATTTTTATCCTTTATTCCCACACTTACTACGAACTTTTCCAAATCTTATACTAGTAAAATAAAATTTTATGTCAAAATATTTCTATATTCAAGAGAAATTTTAGGAGTCGAGTTCATGCACATGCGCAGAATTCAGTCGTATTCAAAACATTGTGATTTTAGACCAGAATGACACCACGTTAAAACTTTTAGTAGATAATCATATTGAGAGTCTTAGACCATTCAGACGCACTGCGGATACGAAGCTTCGTGGCCAGATCGGCAGCACGAGCCATCTAGTTTTGCTGGTCTTCAGTTCGAGTCTCGAAACTGAGAACTTTTTAAATATATTTTTCTTTTCTTTTTTTTTACATTTTTCTTAGATATTTTTATCCTTTATTCCCACACTTACTACGAACTTTTCCAAATCTTATACTAGTAAAATAAAATTTTATGTCAAAATATTTCTATATTCAAGAGAAATTTTAGGAGTCGAGTTCATGCACATGCGCAGAATTCATTCCTATTCGAAACATTGTGCGTTTAGACCAGAATGACACCACGTTAAAACGTTTAGTGGATAATCATAATGAGAGTCTTAGACCATTCAGACGCGCTGCGAGTACGAAGCTTCGTGGCCAGATCGGCAGCACGAGCCATCTAGTTTTGCTGGTCTTCAGTTCGAGTCTCGAAACTGAGAACTTTTTAAATATATTTTTCTTTTCTTTTTTTTACATTTTTCTTAGATATTTTTATTCTTTATTCCCACACTTACTACGAACTTTTGAAAATCTTATACTAGTAAAATAAAATTTTATGTCAAAATATTTCTATATTCAAGAGAAATTTTAGAAGTCGAGTTCACGCACATGCGCAGAATTCATTCCTATTCAAAACATTGTGCTTTTAGACCAGAATGACACCACGTTAAAACTTTTAGTGGATAATCATAATGAGAGTCTTAGACCATTCAGACGCGCTGCGGGTACGAAGCTTCGTGGCCAGATCGGCAGCACGAGCCATTTAGTTTTGCTGGTCTTCAGTTCGAGTCTCGAAACTGAGAACTTTTTAAATATATTTTTCTTTTCTTTTTTTTACATTTTTTTAAGATATTTTTATCCTTTATTACCACACTTACTACGAACTTTTCCAAAACTTATACTACTAAAATAAAACTTTATGTCAAAATATTTCTATATTCAAGAGAAATTTTAGGAGTCGAGTTCACGCACATGCGCAGAATTCATTCCTATTCAAAACATTGTGCTTTTAGACCAGAATGACACTACGTTAAAACTTTTAATGGATAATCATAATGAGAGTCTTAGACCATTCAGACGCGCTGCGGGTACGAAGCTTCGTGACAAGATCGGCAGTACGAGCCATCTAGTTTTGCTGGTCTTCATTTCGAGTCTCGAAACTGAGAACTTTTTAAATATATTTTTCTTTTCTTTTTTTTACATCTTTTTTAGATATTTTTATCCTTTATTCCCACACTTACTACGAACTTTTGAAAATCTTATACTAGTAAAATAAAATTTTATGTCAAAATATTTCTATATTCAAGAGAAATTTTAGGAGTCGAGTTCACGCACATGCGCAGAATTAATTCCTATTCAAAACATTGTGATTTTAGACCAGAATGACACCACGTTAAAACTTTTAGTGGATAATCATAATGAGAGTCTTAGACCATTCAGACGCGCTGCGGGTACGAAGCTTCGTGGCCAGATCGGCAGCACGAGCCATCTAGTTTTGCTGGTCTTCAGTTCGAGTCTCGAAACTGAGAACTTTTTCAATAGATTTTTCTTTTCTTTTTTTTACATTTTTTTTAGATATTTTTATCCTTTATTCGAGCACTTACTACGAACTTTTCCAAATCTTATACTACTAAAATAAAATTTTATGTCAAAATATTTCTATATTCAAGAGAAATTTTAGTCGTCGAGTTCATGCACATGCGCAGAATTCAGTCGTATTCAAAACATTGTGCTTTTAGACCAGAATGACACCACGTTAAAACTTTTAGTGGATAATCATAATGAGAGTCTTAGACCATTCAGACGCGCTGCGGGCACGAAGCTTCGTGGCCAGATCGGCAGCACGATCTATCTAGTTTTGTTGGTCTTCAGTTCGAGTCTCGAAACTGAGAACTTTTTCAATATATTTTTCTTTTCTTTTTTTTACATTTTTTTTAGATATTTTTATCCTTTATTCCCACACTTACTACGAACTTTTCCAAATCTTATACTAGTAAAATAAAATTTTATGTCAAAATATTTCTATATTCAAGAGAAATTTTAGGAGTCGAGTTCATGCACATGCGCAGAATTCAGTCGTATTCAAAACATTGTGATTTTAGACCAGAATGACACCACGTTAAAACTTTTAGTAGATAATCATAATGAGAGTCTTAGACCATTCAGACGCACTGCGGATATGAAGCTTCGTGGCCAGATTGGCAGCACGAGCCGTCTAGTTTTGCTGGTCTTCAGTTCGAGTCTCGAAACTGAGAACTTTTTAAATATATTTTTCTTTTCTTTTTTTTACATTTTTTTTAGATATTTTTATCCTTTATTCGAGCACTTACTACGAACTTTTCCAAATCTTATACTACTAAAATAAAATTTTATGTCAAAATATTTCTATATTCAAGAGAAATTTTAGTCGTCGAGTTCATGCACATGCGCAGAATTCAGTCGTATTCAAAACATTGTGCTTTTAGACCAGAATGACACCCCGTTAAAACTTTTAGTGGATAATCATAATGAGAGTCTTAGACCATTCAGACGCGCTGCGGGTACGAAGCTTCGTGGCCAGATCGGCAGCACGATCTATCTAGTTTTGTTGGTCTTCAGTTCGAGTCTCGAAACTGAGAACTTTTTCAATATATTTTTCTTTTCTTTTTTTTACATTTTTTTTAGATATTTTTATCCTTTATTCCCACACTTACTACGAACTTTTCCAAATCTTATACTAGTAAAATAAAATTTTATGTCAAAATATTTCTATATTCATGAGAAATTTTAGGAGTCGAGTTCATGCACATGCGCAGAATTCAGTCGTATTCAAAACATTGTGATTTTAGACCAGAATGACACCACGTTAAAAATTTTAGTAGATAATCATAATGAGAGTCTTAGACCATTCAGACGCACAGCGGATTCGAAGCTTCGTGGCCAGATCGGCAGCACGAGCCGTCTAGTATTGCTGGTCTTCAGTTCGAGTCTCGAAACTGAGAACTTTTTAAATATATTTTTCTTTTCTTTTTTTTTACATTTTTCTTAGATATTTTTATCCTTTATTCCCACACTTACTACGAGCTTTTCCAAATCTTATATTAGTAAAATAAAATTTTATGTCAAAATATTTCTATATTCAAGAGAAATTTTAGGAGTCGAGTTCACGCACATGCGCAGAATTCATTCCTATTCAAAATATTGTGCTTTTAGACCAGAATGACACCACGTTAAAACTTTTAGTGGATAATCATAATGAGAGTCTTAGACCATTCAGACGCGCTGCGGGAACGAAGCTTCGTGGCCAGATCGGCAGCACGATCTATCTAGTTTTGTTGGTCTTCAGTTCGAGTCTCGAAACTGAGAACTTTTTAAATATATTTTTCTTTTCTTTTTTTTACATTTTTCTAACATATTTTTATCCTTTAATTCCCACACTTACTACGAAATTTTCCAAATCTTATACTACTAAAATAAAATTTTATGTCAAAATATTTCTATATTCAAGAGAAATTTTAGGAGTCGAGTTCATGCACATGCGCAGAATTCATTCCTATTCGAAACATTGTGCGTTTAGACCAGAATGACACCACGTTAAAACTTTTAGTGGATAATCATAATGAGAGTCTTAGACCATTCAGACGCGCTGCGAGTACGAAGCTTCGTGGCCACATCGGCAGCACGAGCCATCTAGTTTTGCTGGTCTTCAGTTCGAGTCTCGAAACTGAGAACTTTTTAAATATATTTTTCTTTTCTTTTTTTTACATTTTTCTAAGATATTTTTATCCTTTAATTCCCACACTTACTACGAAATTTTCCAAATCTTATACTACTAAAATAAAATTTTATGTCAAAATATTTCTATATTCAAGAGAAATTTTAGGAGTCGAGTTCATGCACATGCGCAGAATTCAGTCGTATTCAAAACATTGTGATTTTAGACCAGAATGACACCACGTTAAAACTTTTAGTAGATAATCATAATGAGAGTCTTAGACCATTCAGACGCACTGCGGATACGAAGCTACGTGGCCAGATCGGCAGCACGAGCCATCTAGTTTTGCTGGTCTTCAGTTCGAGTCTCGAAACTGAGAACTTTTTAAATATATTTTTCTTTTCTTTTTTTTACATTTTTCTTAGATATTTTTATCCTTTATTCCCACACTTACTACGAACTTTTCCAAATCTTATACTACTAAAATAAAATTTTATGTCAAAATATTTCTATATTCAACAGAAATTTTAGGAGTCGAGTTCACGCACATGCGCAGAATTCATTCCTATTCAAAACATTGTGCTTTTAGACCAGAATGACACCACGTTAAAACTTTTAGTGGATAATCATAATGAGAGTCTTAGACCATTCAGACGCGCTGCGGGTACGAAGCTTCGTGGCCAGATCGGCAGCACGATCCATCTAGTTTTGTTGGTCTTCAGTTCGAGTCTCGAAACTGAGAACTTTTTAAATATATTTTTCTTTTCTTTTTTTTTACATTTTTCTAAGATATTTTTATCCTTTAATTCCCACACTTACTACGAAATTTTCCAAATCTTATACTACTAAAATAAAATTTTATGTCAAAATATTTCTATATTCAAGAGAAATTTTAGGAGTCGAATTCATGCACATGCGCAGAATTCATTCCTATTCGAAACATTGTGCGTTTAGACCAGAATGACACCACGTTAAAACTTTTAGTGGATAATCATAATGAGAGTCTTAGACCATTAAGACGCGCTGCGAGTACGAAGCTTCGTGGCCAGATCGGCAGCACGAGCCATCTAGTTTTGCAGGTCTTCAGTTCGAGTCTCGAAACTGAGAACTTTTTAAATATATTTTTCTTTTCTTTTTTTTTACATTTTTTTTAGATATTTTTATCCTTTATTCGATCACTTACTACGAACTTTTCCAAATCTTATATTACTAAAATAAAATTTTATGTCAAAATATTTCTATATTCAAGAGAAATTTTAGGAGTCGAGTTCACGCACATGCGCAGAATTCATTCCTATTCAAAACATTGTGATTTTAGACCAGAATGAACCCACGTTAAAACTTTTAGTGGATAATCATAATGAGAGTCTTAGACCATTCAGACGCGCTGCGGGGACGAAGCTTCGTGGCCAGATCGGCAGCACGAGCCATCTAGTTTTGCTGGTCTTCAGTTCGAGTCTCGAAACTGAGAACTTTTTCAATAGATTTTTCTTTTCTTTTTTTTACATTTTTTTTAGATATTTTTATCCTTTATTCGAGCACTTACTACGAACTTTTCCAAATCTTATACTAGTAAAATAAAATTTTATGTCAAAATATTTCTATATTCATGAGAAATTTTAGGAGTCGAGTTCATGCACATGCGCAGAATTCAGTCGTATTCAAAACATTGTGATTTTAGACCAGAATGACACCACTTTAAAACTTTTAGTAGATAATCATAATGAGAGTCTTAGACCATTCAGACGCACTGCGGATATGAAGCTTCGTGGCCAGATTGGCAGCACGAGCCGTCTAGTTTTGCTGGTCTTCAGTTCGAGTCTCGAAACTGAGAACTTTTTAAATATATTTTTCTTTTCTTTTTTTTACATTTTTTTTAGATATTTTTATCCTTTATTCCCACACTTACTACGAACTTTTCCAAATCTTATACTAGTAAAATAAAATTTTATGTCAAAATATTTCTATATTCAAGAGAAATTTTAGGAGTCGAGTTCATGCACATGCGCAGAATTCAGTCGTATTCAAAACATTGTGATTTTAGACCAGAATGACACCACGTTAAAAATTTTAGTAGAAAATCATAATGAGAGTCTTAGACCATTCAGACGCACAGCGGATTCGAAGCTTCGTGGCCAGATCGGCAGCACGAGCCGTCTAGTTTTGCTGGTCTTCAGTTCGAGTCTCGAAACTGAGAACTTTTTAAATATATTTTTCTTTTCTTTTTTTTACATTTTTCTTAGATATTTTTATCCTTTATTCCCACACTTACTACGAGCTTTTCCAAATCTTATATTAGTAAAATAAAATTTTATGTCAAAATATTTCTATATTCAAGAGAAATTTTAGGAGTCGAGTTCATGCACATGCGCAGAATTCAGTCGTATTCAAAACATTGTGATTTTAGACCAGAATGACACCACGTTAAAACTTTTAGTAGATAATCATAATGAGAGTCTTAGACCATTCAGACGCACTGCGGATACGAAGCTACGTGGCCAGATCGGCAGCACGAGCCATCTAGTTTTGCTGGTCTTCAGTTCGAGTCTCGAAACTGAGAACTTTTTAAATATATTTTTCTTTTCTTTTTTTTACATTTTTCTTAGATATTTTTATCCTTTATTCCCACACTTACTACGAACTTTTCCAAATCTTATACTACTAAAATAAAATTTTATGTCAAAATATTTCTATATTAAACAGAAATTTTAGGAGTCGAGTTCACGCACATGCGCAGAATTCATTCCTATTCAAAACATTGTGCTTTTAGACCAGAATGACACCACGTTAAAACTTTTAGTGGATAATCATAATGAGAGTCTTAGACCATTCAGACGCGCTGCGGGTACGAAGCTTCGTGGCCAGATCGGCAGCACGATCCATCTAGTTTTGTTGGTCTTCAGTTCGAGTCTCGAAACTGAGAACTTTTTAAATATATTTTTCTTTTCTTTTTTTTACATTTTTTTTAGATATTTTTATCCTTTATTCGAGCACTTACTACGAACTTTTCCAAATCTTATACTACTAAAATAAAATTTTATGTCAAAATATTTCTATATTCAAGAGAAATTTTAGTCGTCGAGTTCATGCACATGCGCAGAATTCAGTCGTATTCAAAACATTGTGCTTTTAGACCAGAATGACACCCCGTTAAAACTTTTAGTGGATAATCATAATGAGAGTCTTAGACCATTCAGACGCGCTGCGGGTACGAAGCTTCGTGGCCAGATCGGCAGCACGATCTATCTAGTTTTGTTGGTCTTCAGTTCGAGTCTCGAAACTGAGAACTTTTTCAATATATTTTTCTTTTCTTTTTTTTACATTTTTTTTAGATATTTTTATCCTTTATTCCCACACTTACTACGAACTTTTCCAAATCTTATACTAGTAAAATAAAATTTTATGTCAAAATATTTCTATATTCATGAGAAATTTTAGGAGTCGAGTTCATGCACATGCGCAGAATTCAGTCGTATTCAAAACATTGTGATTTTAGACCAGAATGACACCACGTTAAAACTTTTAGTAGATAATCATAATGAGAGTCTTAGACCATTCAGACGCACTGCGGATATGAAGCTTCGTGGCCAGATTGGCAGCACGAGCCGTCTAGTTTTGCTGGTCTTCAGTTCGAGTCTCGAAACTGAGAACTTTTTAAATATATTTTTCTTTTCTTTTTTTTTACATTTTTCTTAGATATTTTTATCCTTTATTCCCACACTTACTACGAACTTTTCCAAATCTTATACTAGTAAAATAAAATTTTATGTCAAAATATTTCTATATTCAAGAGAAATTTTAGGAGTCGAGTTCATGCACATGCGCAGAATTCAGTCGTATTCAAAACATTGTGATTTTAGACCAGAATGACACCACGTTAAAAATTTTAGTAGATAATCATAATGAGAGTCTTAGACCATTCAGACGCACAGCGGATTCGAAGCTTCGTGGCCAGATCGGCAGCACGAGCCGTCTAGTTTTGCTGGTCTTCAGTTCGAGTCTCGAAACTGAGAACTTTTTCAATATATTTTTCTTTTCTTTTTTTTACATTTTTCTTAGATATTTTTATCCTTTATTCCCACACTTACTACGAGCTTTTCCAAATCTTATATTAGTAAAATAAAATTTTATGTCAAAATATTTCTATATTCAAGAGAAATTTTAGGAGTCGAGTTCACGCACATGCGCAGAATTCATTCCTATTCAAAACATTGTGCTTTTAGACCAGAATGACACCACGTTAAAACTTTTAGTGGATAATCATAATGAGAGTCTTAGACCATTCAGACGCGCTGCGGGTACGAAGCTTCGTGGCCAGATCGACAGCACGATCTATCTAGTTTTGTTGGTCTTCAGTTCGAGTCTCGAAACTGAGAACTTTTTAAATATATTTTTCTTTTCTTTTTTTTACATTTTTCTAACATATTTTTATCCTTTAATTCCCACACTTACTACGAAATTTTCCAAATCTTATACTACTAAAATAAAATTTTATGTCAAAATATTTCTATATTCAAGAGAAATTTTAGGAGTCGAGTTCATGCACATGCGCAGAATTCATTCCTATTCGAAACATTGTGCGTTTAGACCAGAATGACACCACGTTAAAACTTTTAGTGGATAATCATAATGAGAGTCTTAGACCATTCAGACGCGCTGCGAGAACGAAGCTTCGTGGCCACATCGGCAGCACGAGCCATCTAGTTTTGCTGGTCTTCAGTTCGAGTCTCGAAACTGAGAACTTTTTAAATATATTTTTCTTTTCTTTTTTTTACATTTTTCTAAGATATTTTTATCCTTTAATTCCCACACTTACTACGAAATTTTCCAAATCTTATACTACTAAAATAAAATTTTATGTCAAAATATTTCTATATTCAAGAGAAATTTTAGGAGTCGAGTTCATGCACATGCGCAGAATTCAGTCGTATTCAAAACATTGTGATTTTAGACCAGAATGACACCACGTTAAAACTTTTAGTAGATAATCATAATGAGAGTCTTAGACCATTCAGACGCACTGCGGATACGAAGCTACGTGGCCAGATCGGCAGCACGAGCCATCTAGTTTTGCTGGTCTTCAGTTCGAGTCTCGAAACTGAGAACTTTTTAAATATATTTTTCTTTTCTTTTTTTTACATTTTTCTTAGATATTTTTATCCTTTATTCCCACACTTACTACGAACTTTTCCAAATCTTATACTACTAAAATAAAATTTTATGTCAAAATATTTCTATATTCAACAGAAATTTTAGGAGTCGAGTTCACGCACATGCGCAGAATTCATTCCTATTCAAAACATTGTGCTTTTAGACCAGAATGACACCACGTTAAAACTTTTAGTGGATAATCATAATGAGAGTCTTAGACCATTCAGACGCGCTGCGGGTACGAAGCTTCGTGGCCAGATCGGCAGCACGATCCGTCTAGTTTTGTTGGTCTTCAGTTCGAGTCTCGAAACTGAGAACTTTTTAAATATATTTTTCTTTTCTTTTTTTTACATTTTTTTTAGATATTTTTATCCTTTATTCGAGCACTTACTACGAACTTTTCCAAATCTTATACTACTAAAATAAAATTTTATGTCAAAATATTTCTATATTCAAGAGAAATTTTAGTCGTCGAGTTCATGCACATGCGCAGAATTCAGTCGTATTCAAAACATTGTGCTTTTAGACCAGAATGACACCCCGTTAAAACTTTTAGTGGATAATCATAATGAGAGTCTTAGACCATTCAGACGCGCTGCGGGTACGAAGCTTCGTGGCCAGATCGGCAGCACGATCTATCTAGTTTTGTTGGTCTTCAGTTCGAGTCTCGAAACTGAGAACTTTTTCAATATATTTTTCTTTTCTTTTTTTTACATTTTTTTTAGATATTTTTATCCTTTATTCCCACACTTACTACGAACTTTTCCAAATCTTATACTAGTAAAATAAAATTTTATGTCAAAATATTTCTATATTCATGAGAAATTTTAGGAGTCGAGTTCATGCACATGCGCAGAATTCAGTCGTATTCAAAACATTGTGATTTTAGACCAGAATGACACCACGTTAAAACTTTTAGTAGATAATCATAATGAGAGTCTTAGACCATTCAGACGCACTGCGGATATGAAGCTTCGTGGCCAGATTGGCAGCACGAGCCGTCTAGTTTTGCTGGTCTTCAGTTCGAGTCTCGAAACTGAGAACTTTTTAAATATATTTTTCTTTTCTTTTTTTTACATTTTTCTTAGATATTTTTATCCTTTATTCCCACACTTACTACGAACTTTTCCAAATCTTATACTAGTAAAATAAAATTTTATGTCAAAATATTTCTATATTCAAGAGAAATTTTAGTCGTCGAGTTCATGCACATGCGCAGAATTCAGTCGTATTCAAAACATTGTGATTTTAGACCAGAATGACACCACGTTAAAAATTTTAGTAGATAATCATAATGAGAGTCTTAGACCATTCAGACGCACAGCGGATTCGAAGCTTCGTGGCCAGATCGGCAGCACGAGCCGTCTAGTTTTGCTGGTCTTCAGTTCGAGTCTCGAAACTGAGAACTTTTTAACTATATTTTTCTTTTCTTTTTTTTACATTTTTCTTAGATATTTTTATCCTTTATTCCCACACTTACTACGAGCTTTTCCAAATCTTATATTAGTAAAATAAAATTTTATGTCAAAATATTTCTATATTCAAGAGAAATTTTAGGAGTCGAGTTCACGCACATGCGCAGAATTCATTCCTATTCAAAACATTGTGCTTTTAGACCAGAATGACACCACGTTAAAACTTTTAGTGGATAATCATAATGAGAGTCTTAGACCATTCAGACGCGCTGCGGGTACGAAGCTTCGTGGCCAGATCGGCAGCACGATCTATCTAGTTTTGTTGGTCTTCAGTTCGAGTCTCGAAACTGAGAACTTTTTAAATATATTTTTCTTTTCTTTTTTTTACATTTTTCTAACATATTTTTATCCTTTAATTCCCACACTTACTACGAAATTTTCCAAATCTTATACTACTAAAATAAAATTTTATGTCAAAATATTTCTATATTCAAGAGAAATTTTAGGAGTCGAGTTCATGCACATGCGCAGAATTCATTCCTATTCGAAACATTGTGCGTTTAGACCAGAATGACACCACGTTAAAACTTTTAGTGGATAATCATAATGAGAGTCTTAGACCATTCAGACGCGCTGCGAGTACGAAGCCTCGTGGCCACATCGGCAGCACGAGCCATCTAGTTTTGCTGGTCTTCAGTTCGAGTCTCGAAACTGAGAACTTTTTAAATATATTTTTCTTTTCTTTTTTTTACATTTTTCTAAGATATTTTTATCCTTTAATTCCCACACTTACTACGAAATTTTCCAAATCTTATACTACTAAAATAAAATTTTATGTCAAAATATTTCTATATTCAAGAGAAATTTTAGGAGTCGAGTTCATGCACATGCGCAGAATTCAGTCGTATTCAAAACATTGTGATTTTAGACCAGAATGACACCACGTTAAAACTTTTAGTAGATAATCATAATGAGAGTCTTAGACCATTCAGACGCACTGCGGATACGAAGCTTCGTGGCCAGATCGGCAGCACGAGCCATCTAGTTTTGCTGGTCTTCAGTTCGAGTCTCGAAACTGAGAACTTTTTAAATATATTTTTCTTTTCTTTTTTTTACATTTTTCTTAGATATTTTTATCCTTTATTCCCACACTTACTACGAACTTTTCCAAATCTTATACTACTAAAATAAAATTTTATGTCAAAATATTTCTATATTCAACAGAAATTTTAGGAGTCGAGTTCACGCACATGCGCAGAATTCATTCCTATTCAAAACATTGTGCATTTATACCAGAATGACACCACGTTAAAACTTTTAGTGGATAATCATAATGAGAGTCTTAGACCATTCAGACGCGCTGCGGGTACGAAGCTTCGTGGCCAGATCGGCAGCACGATCCATCTAGTTTTGTTGGTCTTCAGTTCGAGTCTCGAAACTGAGAACTTTTTAAATATATTTTTCTTTTCTTTTTTTTACATTTTTCTAAGATATTTTTATCCTTTAATTCCCACACTTACTACGAAATTTTCCAAATCTTATACTACTAAAATAAAATTTTATGTCAAAATATTTCTATATTCAAGAGAAATTTTAGGAGTCGAGTTCATGCACATGCGCAGAATTCATTCCTGTTCGAAACATTGTGCGTTTAGACCAGAATGACACCACGTTAAAACTTTTAGTGGATAATCATAATGAGAGTCTTAGACCATTCAGACGCGCTGCGAGTACGAAGCTTCGTGGCCAGATCGGCAGCACGAGCCATCTAGTTTTGCTGGTCTTCAGTTCGAGTCTCGAAACTGAGAACTTTTTAAATATATTTTTCTTTTCTTTTTTTTACATTTTTCTTAGATATTTTTATTCTTTATTCCCACACTTACTACGAACTTTTCCAAATCTTATACTAGTAAAATAAAATTTTATGTCAAAATATTTCTATATTCAAGAGAAATTTTAGAAGTCGAGTTCACGCACATGCGCAGAATTCATTCCTATTCAAAACATTGTGCTTTTAGACCAGAATGACACCACGTTAAAACTTTTAGTGGATAATCATAATGAGAGTCTTAGACCATTCAGACGCGCTGCGGGTACGAAGCTTCGTGGCCAGATCGGCAGCACGAGCCATCTAGTTTTGCTGGTCTTCAGTTCGAGTCTCGAAACTGAGAACTTTTTCAATAGATTTTTCTTTTCTTTTTTTACATTTTTTTTAGATATTTTTATCCTTTATTCGAGCACTTACTACGAACTTTTCCAAATCTTATACTACTAAAATAAAATTTTATGTCAAAATATTTCTATATTCATGAGAAATTTTAGGAGTCGAGTTCATGCACATGCGCAGAATTCAGTCGTATTCAAAACATTGTGATTTTAGACCAGAATGACACCACGTTAAAACTTTTAGTAGATAATCATAATGAGAGTCTTAGACCATTCAGACGCACTGCGAATATGAAGCTTCGTGGCCAGATTGGCAGCACGAGCCGTCTAATTTTGCTGGTCTTCAGTTCGAGTCTCGAAACTGAGAACTTTTTAAATATATTTTTCTTTTCTTTTTTTTACATTTTTCTTAGATATTTTTATCCTTTATTCCCACACTTACTACGAACTTTTCCAAATCTTATACTAGTAAAATAAAATTTTATGTCAAAATATTTCTATATTCAAGAGAAATTTTAGGAGTCGAGTTCATGCACATGCGCAGAATTCAGTCGTATTCAAAACATTGTGATTTTAGACCAGAATGACACCACGTTAAAAATTTTAGTAGATAATCATAATGAGAGTCTTAGACCATTCAGACGCACAGCGGATTCGAAGCTTCGTGGCCAGATCGGCAGAACGAGCCGTCTAGTTTTGCTGGTCTTCAGTTCGAGTCTCGAAACTGAGAACTTTTTAACTATATTTTTCTTTTCTTTTTTTTACATTTTTCTTAGATATTTTTATCCTTTATTCCCACACTTACTACGAGCTTTTCCAAATCTTATATTAGTAAAATAAAATTTTATGTCAAAATATTTCTATATTCAAGAGAAATTTTAGGAGTCGAGTTCACGCACATGCGCAGAATTCATTCCTATTCAAAACATTGTGCTTTTAGACCAGAATGACACCACGTTAAAACTTTTAGTGGATAATCATAATGAGAGTCTTAGACCATTCAGACGCGCTGCGGGTACGAAGCTTCGTGGCCAGATCGGCAGCACGATCTATCTAGTTTTGTTGGTCTTCAGTTCGAGTCTCGAAACTGAGAACTTTTTAAATATATTTTTCTTTTCTTTTTTTTACATTTTTCTAACATATTTTTATCCTTTAATTCCCACACTTACTACGAAATTTTCCAAATCTTATACTACTAAAATAAAATTTTATGTCAAAATATTTCTATATTCAAGAGAAATTTTAGGAGTCGAGTTCATGCACATGCGCAGAATTCATTCCTATTCGAAACATTGTGCGTTTAGACCAGAATGACACCACGTTAAAACTTTTAGTGGATAATCATAATGAGAGTCTTAGACCATTCAGACGCGCTGCGAGTACGAAGCCTCGTGGCCACATCGGCAGCACGAGCCATCTAGTTTTGTTGGTCTTCAGTTCGAGTCTCGAAACTGAGAACTTTTTAAATATATTTTTCTTTTCTTTTTTTTACATTTTTCTAAGATATTTTTATCCTTTAATTCCCACACTTACTACGAAATTTTCCAAATCTTATACTACTAAAATAAAATTTTATGTCAAAATATTTCTATATTCAAGAGAAATTTTAGGAGTCGAGTTCATGCACATGCGCAGAATTCAGTCGTATTCAAAACATTGTGATTTTAGACCAGAATGACACCACGTTAAAACTTTTAGTAGATAATCATAATGAGAGTCTTAGACCATTCAGACGCACTGCGGATACGAAGCTTCGTGGCCAGATCGGCAGCACGAGCCATCTAGTTTTGCTGGTCTTCAGTTCGAGTCTCGAAACTGAGAACTTTTTAAATATATTTTTCTTTTCTTTTTTTTACATTTTTCTTAGATATTTTTATCCTTTATTCCCACACTTACTACGAACTTTTCCAAATCTTATACTACTAAAATAAAATTTTATGTCAAAATATTTCTATATTCAACAGAAATTTTAGGAGTCGAGTTCACGCACATGCGCAGAATTCATTCCTATTCAAAACATTGTGCATTTATACCAGAATGACACCACGTTAAAACTTTTAGTGGATAATCATAATGAGAGTCTTAGACCATTCAGACGCGCTGCGGGTACGAAGCTTCGTGGCCAGATCGGCAGCACGATCCATCTAGTTTTGTTGGTCTTCAGTTCGAGTCTCGAAACTGAGAACTTTTTAAATATATTTTTCTTTTCTTTTTTTTACATTTTTCTAAGATATTTTTATCCTTTAATTCCCACACTTACTACGAAATTTTCCAAATCTTATACTACTAAAATAAAATTTTATGTCAAAATATTTCTATATTCAAGAGAAATTTTAGGAGTCGAGTTCATGCACATGCGCAGAATTCATTCCTGTTCGAAACATTGTGCGTTTAGACCAGAATGACACCACGTTAAAACTTTTAGTGGATAATCATAATGAGAGTCTTAGACCATTCAGACGCGCTGCGAGTACGAAGCTTCGTGGCCAGATCGGCAGCACGAGCCATCTAGTTTTGCTGGTCTTCAGTTCGAGTCTCGAAACTGAGAACTTTTTAAATATATTTTTCTTTTCTTTTTTTTACATTTTTCTTAGATATTTTTATTCTTTATTCCCACACTTACTACGAACTTTTCCAAATATTATACTAGTAAAATAAAATTTTATGTCAAAATATTTCTATATTCAAGAGAAATTTTAGAAGTCGAGTTCACGCACATGCGCAGAATTCATTCCTATTCAAAACATTGTGCTTTTAGACCAGAATGACACCACGTTAAAACTTTTAGTGGATAATCATAATGAGAGTCTTAGACCATTCAGACGCGCTGCGGGTACGAAGCTTCGTGGCCAGATCGGCAGCACGAGCCATCTAGTTTTGCTGGTCTTCAGTTCGAGTCTCGAAACTGAGAACTTTTTCAATAGATTTTTCTTTTCTTTTTTTACATTTTTTTTAGATATTTTTATCCTTTATTCGAGCACTTACTACGAACTTTTCCAAATCTTATACTACTAAAATAAAATTTTATGTCAAAATATTTCTATATTCATGAGAAATTTTAGGAGTCGAGTTCATGCACATGCGCAGAATTCAGTCGTATTCAAAACATTGTGATTTTAGACCAGAATGACACCACGTTAAAACTTTTAGTAGATAATCATAATGAGAGTCTTAGACCATTCAGACGCACTGCGAATATGAAGCTTCGTGGCCAGATTGGCAGCACGAGCCGTCTAGTTTTGCTGGTCTTCAGTTCGAGTCTCGAAACTGAGAACTTTTTAAATATATTTTTCTTTTCTTTTTTTTACATTTTTCTTAGATATTTTTATCCTTTATTCCCACACTTACTACGAACTTTTCCAAATCTTATACTAGTAAAATAAAATTTTATGTCAAAATATTTCTATATTCAAGAGAAATTTTAGGAGTCGAGTTCATGCACATGCGCAGAATTCAGTCGTATTCAAAACATTGTGATTTTAGACCAGAATGACACCACGTTAAAAATTTTAGTAGATAATCATAATGAGAGTCTTAGACCATTCAGACGCACAGCGGATTCGAAGCTTCGTGGCCAGATCGGCAGAACGAGCCGTCTAGTTTTGCTGGTCTTCAGTTCGAGTCTCGAAACTGAGAACTTTTTAACTATATTTTTCTTTTCTTTTTTTTACATTTTTCTTAGATATTTTTATCCTTTATTCCCACACTTACTACGAGCTTTTCCAAATCTTATATTAGTAAAATAAAATTTTATGTCAAAATATTTCTATATTCAAGAGAAATTTTAGGAGTCGAGTTCACGCACATGCGCAGAATTCATTCCTATTCAAAACATTGTGCTTTTAGACCAGAATGACACCACGTTAAAACTTTTAGTGGATAATCATAATGAGAGTCTTAGACCATTCAGACGCGCTGCGGGTACGAAGCTTCGTGGCCAGATCGGCAGCACGATCTATCTAGTTTTGTTGGTCTTCAGTTCGAGTCTCGAAACTGAGAACTTTTTAAATATATTTTTCTTTTCTTTTTTTTACATTTTTCTAACATATTTTTATCCTTTAATTCCCACACTTACTACGAAATTTTCCAAATCTTATACTACTAAAATAAAATTTTATGTCAAAATATTTCTATATTCAAGAGAAATTTTAGGAGTCGAGTTCATGCACATGCGCAGAATTCATTCCTATTCGAAACATTGTGCGTTTAGACCAGAATGACACCACGTTAAAACTTTTAGTGGATAATCATAATGAGAGTCTTAGACCATTCAGACGCGCTGCGAGTACGAAGCCTCGTGGCCACATCGGCAGCACGAGCCATCTAGTTTTGCTGGTCTTCAGTTCGAGTCTCGAAACTGAGAACTTTTTAAATATATTTTTCTTTTCTTTTTTTTACATTTTTCTAAGATATTTTTATCCTTTAATTCCCACACTTACTACGAAATTTTCCAAATCTTATACTACTAAAATAAAATTTTATGTCAAAATATTTCTATATTCAAGAGAAATTTTAGGAGTCGAGTTCATGCACATGCGCAGAATTCAGTCGTATTCAAAACATTGTGATTTTAGACCAGAATGACACCACGTTAAAACTTTTAGTAGATAATCATAATGAGAGTCTTAGACCATTCAGACGCACTGCGGATACGAAGCTTCGTGGCCAGATCGGCAGCACGAGCCATCTAGTTTTGCTGGTCTTCAGTTCGAGTCTCGAAACTGAGAACTTTTTAAATATATTTTTCTTTTCTTTTTTTTACATTTTTCTTAGATATTTTTATCCTTTATTCCCACACTTACTACGAACTTTTCCAAATCTTATACTACTAAAATAAAATTTTATGTCAAAATATTTCTATATTCAACAGAAATTTTAGGAGTCGAGTTCACGCACATGCGCAGAATTCATTCCTATTCAAAACATTGTGCATTTATACCAGAATGACACCACGTTAAAACTTTTAGTGGATAATCATAATGAGAGTCTTAGACCATTCAGACGCGCTGCGGGTACGAAGCTTCGTGGCCAGATCGGCAGCACGATCTATCTAGTTTTGTTGGTCTTCAGTTCGAGTCTCGAAACTGAGAACTTTTTAAATATATTTTTCTTTTCTTTTTTTTACATTTTTCTAAGATATTTTTATCCTTTAATTCCCACACTTACTACGAAATTTTCCAAATCTTATACTACTAAAATAAAATTTTATGTCAAAATATTTCTATATTCAAGAGAAATTTTAGGAGTCGAGTTCATGCACATGCGCAGAATTCATTCCTGTTCGAAACATTGTGCGTTTAGACCAGAATGACACCACGTTAAAACTTTTAGTGGATAATCATAATGAGAGTCTTAGACCATTCAGACGCGCTGCGAGTACGAAGCTTCGTGGCCAGATCGGCAGCACGAGCCATCTAGTTTTGCTGGTCTTCAGTTCGAGTCTCGAAACTGAGAACTTTTTAAATATATTTTTCTTTTCTTTTTTTTACATTTTTCTTAGATATTTTAATTCTTTATTCCCACACTTACTACGAACTTTTCCAAATCTTATACTAGTAAAATAAAATTTTATGTCAAAATATTTCTATATTCAAGAGAAATTTTAGAAGTCGAGTTCACGCACATGCGCAGAATTCATTCCTATTCAAAACATTGTGCTTTTAGACCAGAATGACACCACGTTAAAACTTTTAGTGGATAATCATAATGAGAGTCTTAGACCATTCAGACGCGCTGCAGGGTACGAAGCTTCGTGGCCAGATCGGCAGCACGAGCCATTTAGTTTTGCTGGTCTTCAGTTCGAGTCTCGAAACTGAGAACTTTTTAAATATATTTTTCTTTTCTTTTTTTTACATTTTTTTAAGATATTTTTATCCTTTATTCCCACACTTACTACGAACTTTTGAAAATCTTATACTAGTAAAATAAAATTTTATGTCAAAATATTTCTATATTCAAGAGAAATTTTAGGAGTCGAGTTCACGCACATGCGCAGAATTCATTCCTATTCAAAACATTGTGATTTTAGACCAGAATGACACCACGTTAAAACTTTTAGTGGATAATCATAATGAGAGTCTTAGACCATTCAGACGCGCTGCGGGTACGAAGCTTCGTGGCCAGATCGGCAGCACGAGCCATCTAGTTTTGCTGGTCTTCAGTTCGAGTCTCGAAACTGAGAACTTTTTCAATAGATTTTTCTTTTCTTTTTTTACATTTTTTTTAGATATTTTTATCCTTTATTCGAGCACTTACTACGAACTTTTCCAAATCTTATACTACTAAAATAAAATTTTATGTCAAAATATTTCTATATTCAAGAGAAATTTTAGTCGTCGAGTTCATGCACATGCGCAGAATTCAGTCGTATTCAAAACATTGTGCTTTTTGACCAGAATGACACCACGTTAAAACTTTTAGTGGATAATAATAATGAGAGTCTTAGACCATTCAGACGCGCTGCGGGTACGAAGCTTCGTGGCCAGATCGGCAGCGCGAGCCATCTAGTTTTGCTGGTCTTCAGTTCGAGTCTCGAAACTGAGAACTTTTTAAATATATTTTTCTTTTCTTTTTTTTACATTTTTTTAAGATATTTTTATCCTTTATTCCCACACTTACTAAGAATTTTTCCAAATCTTATACTACTAAAATAAAATTTTATGTCAAAATATTTCTATATTCAACAGAAATTTTAGGAGTCGAGTTCACGCACATGCGCAGAATTCAGTCGTATTCAAAACATTGTGATTTTAGACCAGAATGAAACCACGTTAAAACTTTTAGTGGATAATCATAATGAGAGTCTTAGACCATTCAGACGCGCTGCGGGTACGAAGCTTCGTGGCCAGATCGGCAGCGCGAGCCATTTAGTTTTGTTGGTCTTCAGTTCGAGTCTCGAAACTGAGAACTTTTTAAATATATTTTTCTTTTCTTTTTTTTACATTTTTCTAAGATATTTTTATCCTTTAATTCCCACACTTACTACGAAATTTTCCAAATCTTATACTACTAAAATAAAATTTTATGTCAAAATATTTCGATATTCAAGAGAAATTTTAGGAGTCGAGTTCACGCACATGCGCAGAATTCATTCCTATTCAAAACATTGTGATTTTAGACCAGAATGACACCACGTTAAAACTTTTAGTGGATAATCATAATGAGAGTCTTAGACCATTCAGACGCGCTGCGAGTACGAAGCTTCGTGGCCAGATCGGCAGCACGAGCCATCTAGTTTTGCTGGTCTTCAGTTCGAGTCTCGAAACTGAGAACTTTTTCAATATATTTTTCTTTTCTTTTTTTTACATTTTTTTAGATATTTTTATCCTTTATTCCCACACTTACTACGAACTTTTCCAAATCTTATACTAGTAAAATAAAATTTTATGTCAAAATATTTCTATATTCAAGAGAAATTTTAGGAGTCGACTTCATGCACATGCGCAGAATTCAGTCGTATTCAAAACATTGTGATTTTAGACCAGAATGACACCACGTTAAAACTTTTAGTGGATAATCATAATGAGAGTCTTAGACCATTCAGACGCGCTGCGGGTACGAAGCTTCGTGGCCAGATCGGCAGCGCGAGCCATTTAGTTTTGTTGGTCTTCAGTTCGAGTCTCGAATCTGAGAACTTTTTAAATATATTTTTCTTTTCTTTTTTTCCCCTTTTTCTAAGATATTTTTATCCTTTAATTCCCACACTTACTACGAAATTTTCCAAATCTTATACTACTAAAATAAAATTTTATGTCAAAATATTTCGATATTCAAGAGAAATGTTAGGAGTCGAGTTCATGCACATGCGCAGAATTCATTCCTATTCGAAACATTGTGCGTTTAGACCAGAATGACACCACGTTAAAACTTTTAGTGGATAATCATAATGAGAGTCTTAGACCATTCAGACGCGCTGCGAGTACGAAGCTTCGTGGCCAGATCGGCAGCACGAGCCATCTAGTTTTGCTGGTCTTCAGTTCGATTCTCGAAACTGAGAACTTTTTAAATATATTTTTCTTTTCTTTTTTTTACATTTTTTTAAGATATTTTTATCCTTTATTCCCACACTTACTAAGAACTTTTCCAAATCTTATACTACTAAAATAAAATTTTATGTCAAAATATTTCTACATTCAAGAGAAATTTTAGGAGTCGAGTTCATGCACATGCGCAGAATTCATTCCTATTCAAAACATTGTGCTTTTAGACCAGAATGACACCACGTTAAAACTTTTAGTGGATAATCATAATGAGAGTCTTAGACCATTCAGACGCGCTGCGAGTACGAAGCTTCGTGGCCAGATCGGCAGCACGAGCCATCTAGTTTTGCTGGTCTTCAGTTCGAGTCTCGAAACTGAGAACTTTTTCAATATATTTTTCTTTTCTTTTTTTTACATTTTTTTTAGATATTTTTATCCTTTATTCCCACACTTACTACGAACTTTTCCAAATCTTATACTAGTAAAATAAAATTTTATGTCAAAATATTTCTATATTCAAGAGAAATTTTAGGAGTCGAGTTCATGCACATGCGCAGAATTCAGTCGTATTCAAAACATTGTGATTTTAGACCAGAATGACACCACGTTAAAACTTTTAGTAGATAATCATAATGAGAGTCTTAGACCATTCAGACGCACTGCGGATACGAAGCTTCGTGGCCAGATCGGCAGCACGAGCCATCTAGTTTTGCTGGTCTTCAGTTCGAGTCTCGAAACTGAGAACTTTTTAAATATATTTTTCTTTTCTTTTTTTTACATTTTTCTTAGATATTTTTATCCTTTATTCCCACACTTACTACGAACTTTTCCAAATCTTATACTAGTAAAATAAAATTTTATGTCAAAATATTTCTATATTCAAGAGAAATTTTAGGAGTCGAGTTCACGCACATGCGCAGAATTCATTCCTATTCAAAACATTGTGCTTTTAGACCAGAATGACACCACGTTAAAACTTTTAGTGGATAATCATAATGAGAGTCTTAGACCATTCAGACGCGCTGCGGGTACGAAGCTTCGTGGCCAGATCGGCAGCACGATCCATCTAGTTTTGTTGGTCTTCAGTTCGAGTCTCGAAACTGAGAACTTTTTAAATATATTTTTCTTTTCTTTTTTTTACATTTTTCTAAGATATTTTTATCCTTTAATTCCCACACTTACTACGAAATTTTCCAATTCTTATACTACTAAAATAAAATTTTATGTCAAAATATTTCTATATTCAAGAGAAATTTTAGGAGTCGAGTTCATGCACATGCGCAGAATTCATTCCTATTCAAAACATTGTGCTTTTAGACCAGAATGACACCACGTTAAAACTTTTAGTGGATAATCATAATGAGAGTCTTAGACCATTCAGACGCGCTGCGAGTACGAAGCTTCGTGGCCAGATCGGCAGCACGAGCCATCTAGTTTTGCTGGTCTTCAGTTCGAGTCTCGAAACTGAGAACTTTTTCAATATATTTTTCTTTTCTTTTTTTTACATTTTTCTTAGATATTTTTATCCTTTATTCCCACACTTACTACGAACTTTTCCAAATCTTATACTAGTAAAATAAAATTTTATGTCAAAATATTTCTATATTCAAGAGAAATTTTAGGAGTCGAGTTCACGCACATGCGCAGAATTCATTCCTATTCAAAACATTGTGCTTTTAGACCAGAATGACACCACGTTAAAACTTTTAGTGGATAATCATAATGAGAGTCTTAGACCATTCAGACGCGCTGCGGGTACGAAGCTTCGTGGCCAGATCGGCAGCACGATCCATCTAGTTTTGTTGGTCTTCAGTTCGAGTCTCGAAACTGAGAACTTTTTAAATATATTTTTCTTTTCTTTTTTTTACATTTTTCTAAGATATTTTTATCCTTTAATTCCCACACTTACTACGAAATTTTCCAATTCTTATACTACTAAAATAAAATTTTATGTCAAAATATTTCTATATTCAAGAGAAATTTTAGGAGTCGAGTTCATGCACATGCGCAGAATTCATTCCTATTCAAAACATTGTGCTTTTAGACCAGAATGACACCACGTTAAAACTTTTAGTGGATAATCATAATGAGAGTCTTAGACCATTCAGACGCGCTGCGAGTACGAAGCTTCGTGGCCAGATCGGCAGCACGAGCCATCTAGTTTTGCTGGTCTTCAGTTCGAGTCTCGAAACTGAGAACTTTTTCAATATATTTTTCTTTTCTTTTTTTTACATTTTTTTTAGATATTTTTATCCTTTATTCCCACACTTACTACGAACTTTTCCAAATCTTATACTTGTAAAATAAAATTTTATGTCAAAATATTTCTATATTCAAGAGAAATTTTAGGAGTCGAGTTCATGCACATGCGCAGAATTCAGTCGTATTCAAAACATTGTGATTTTAGACCAGAATGACACCACGTTAAAACTTTTAGTAGATAATCATAATGAGAGTCTTAGACCATTCAGACGCACTGCGGATACGAAGCTTCGTGGCCAGATCGGCAGCACGAGCCATCTAGTTTTGCTGGTCTTCAGTTCGTGTCTCGAAACTGAGAACTTTTTAAATATATTTTTCTTTTCTTTTTTTTTACATTTTTCTTAGATATTTTTATCCTTTATTCCCACACTTACTACGAACTTTTCCAAATCTTATACTAGTAAAAAATAATTTTATGTCAAAATATTTCTATATTCAAGAGAAATTTTAGGAGTCGAGTTCATGCACATGCGCAGAATTCATTCCTATTCAAAACATTGTGCTTTTAGACCAGAATGACACCACGTTAAAACTTTTAGTGGATAATCATAATGAGAGTCTTAGACCATTCAGACGCGCTGCGAGTACGAAGCTTCGTGGCCAGATCGGCAGCACGAGCCATCTAGTTTTGCTGGTCTTCAGTTCGAGTCTCGAAACTGAGAACTTTTTCAATATATTTTTCTTTTCTTTTTTTTACATTTTTTTTAGATATTTTTATCCTTTATTCCCACACTTACTACGAACTTTTCCAAATCTTATACTTGTAAAATAAAATTTTATGTCAAAATATTTCTATATTCAAGAGAAATTTTAGGAGTCGAGTTCATGCACATGCGCAGAATTCAGTCGTATTCAAAACATTGTGATTTTAGACCAGAATGACACCACGTTAAAACTTTTAGTAGATAATCATAATGAGAGTCTTAGACCATTCAGACGCACTGCGGATACGAAGCTTCGTGGCCAGATCGGCAGCACGAGCCATCTAGTTTTGCTGGTCTTCAGTTCGTGTCTCGAAACTGAGAACTTTTTAAATATATTTTTCTTTTCTTTTTTTTTACATTTTTCTTAGATATTTTTATCCTTTATTCCCACACTTACTACGAACTTTTCCAAATCTTATACTAGTAAAAAATAATTTTATGTCAAAATATTTCTATATTCAAGAGAAATTTTAGGAGTCGAGTTCACGCACATGCGCAGAATTCATTCCTATTCAAAACATTGTGCTTTTAGACCAGAATGACACCACGTTAAAACTTTTAGTGGATAATCATAATGAGAGTCTTAGACCATTCAGACGCGCTGCGGGTACGAAGCTTCGTGGCCAGATCGGCAGCACGAGCCATTTAGTTTTGCTGGTCTTCAGTTCGATTCTCGAAACTGAGAACTTTTTAAATATATTTTTCTTTTCTTTTTTTTACATTTTTCTAAGATATTTTTATCCTTTAATTCCCACACTTACTACGAAATTTTCCAAATCTTATACTACTAAAATAAAATTTTATGTCAAAATATTTCTATATTCAAGAGAACTTTTAGGAGTCGAGTTCACGCACATGCGCAGAATTCATTCGTATTCAAAACATTGTGCTTTTGGACAAGAATGACACCACGTTAAAAATTTTAGTGAATAATCATAATGAGAGTCTTAGACCATTCAGACGCGCTGCAGGTACGAAGATTCGTGGCCAGATAGGCAGCACGAGCCATCTAGTTTTGCTGGTCTTCAGTTCGAGTCTCGAAACTGAGAACTTTTTAAATATATTCTTCTTTTCTTTTTTTACATTTTTTTTAGATATTTTTATCCTTTATTCCCACACTTACTACGAACTTTTGAAAATCTTATACTAGTAAAATAAAATTTTATGTCAAAATATTTCTATATTCAAGAGAAATTTTAAGAGTCGAGTTCATGCACATGCGCAGAATTCAGTCGTATTCAAAACATTGTGATTTTAGACCAGAATGACACCACGTTAAAACTTTTAGTGGATAATCATAATGAGAGTTTTAGACCATTCAGACGCGCTGCGAGTACGAAGCTTCGTGGCCATATCGGCAGCACGAGCCATCTAGTTTTGCTGGTCTTCAGTTCGAGTCTCGAAACTGAGAACTTTTTCAATATATTTTTCTTTTCTTTTTTTTACATTTTTTTAAGATATTTTTATCCTTTATTCGAGCACTTACTACGAACTTTTCCAAATCTTATACTACTAAAATAAAATTTTATGTCAAAATATTTCTATATTCAAGAGAAATTTTAGGAGTCGAGTTCACGCACATGCGCAGAATTCATTCCTATTCAAAACATTGTGCTTTTAGACCAGAATGACACCACGTTAAAACTTTTAGTGGATAATCATAATGAGAGTCTTAGACCATTAAGACGCGCTGCGGGTACGAAGCTTCGTGGCCAGATCGGCAGCACGAGCCATTTAGTTTTGCTGGTCTTCAGTTCGAGTCTCGAAACTGAGAACTTTTTCAATATATTTTTCTTTTCTTTTTTTTACATTTTTTTTAGATATTTTTATCCTTTATTCCCACACTTATTACGAACTTTTCCAAATCTTATACTAGTAAAATAAAATTTTATGTCAAAATATTTCTATATTCAAGAGAAATTTTAGAAGTCGAGTTCACGCACATGCGCAGAATTCATTCCTATTCAAAACATTGTGCTTTTAGACCAGAATGACACCGCGTTAAAACTTTTAGTGGATAATCATAATGAGAGTCTTAGACCATTCAGACGCGCTGCGGGTACGAAGCTTCGTGGCCAGATCGGCAGCACGAGCCATTTAGTTTTGCTGGTCTTCAGTTCGATTCTCGAAACTGAGAACTTTTTAAATATATTTTTCTTTTCTTTTTTTTACATTTTTTTTAGATATTTTTATCCTTTATTCCCACACTTACTACGAAATTTTCCAAATCTTATACTACTAAAATAAAATTTTATGTCAAAATATTTCTATATTCAAGAGAAATTTTAGGAGTCGAGTTCATGCACATGCGCAGAATTCAGTCGTATTCAAAACATTGTGATTTTAGACCAGAATGACACCACGTTAAAACTTTTAGTGGATAATCATAATGAGAGTTTTAGACCATTCAGACGCGCTGCGGGTACGAAGCTTCGTGGCCAGATCGGCAGCGCGAGCCATCTAGTTTTGCTGGTCTTCAGTTCGAGTCTCGAAACTGAGAACTTTTTAAATATATTTTTCTTTTCTTTTTTTTACATTTTTTTAAGATATTTTTATCCTTTATTCCCACACTTACTAAGAACTTTTCCAAATCTTATACTACTAAAATAAAATTTTATGTCAAAATATTTCTATATTCAACAGAAATTTTAGGAGTCGAGTTCACGCACATGCGCAGAATTCAGTCGTATTCAAAACATTGTGCTTTTAGACCAGAATGACACCACGTTAAAACTTTTAGTGGATAATCATAATGAGAGTCTTAGACCATTCAGACGCGCTGCGGGTACGAAGCTTCGTGGCCAGATCGGCAGCGCGAGCCATCTAGTTTTTTTGGTCTTCAGTTCGAGTCTCGAAACTGAGAACTTTTTAAATATATTTTTCTTTTCTTTTTTTTACATTTTTCTAAGATATTTTTATCCTTTAATTCCCACACTTACTACGAAATTTTCCAAATCTTATACTACTAAAATAAAATTTTATGTCAAAATATTTCTATATTCAAGAGAAATTTTAGGAGTCGAGTTCATGCACATGCGCAGAATTCATTCCTATTCGAAACATTGTGCGTTTAGACCAGAATGACACCACGTTAAAACTTTTAGTGGATAATCATAATGAGAGTCTTAGACCATTCAGACGCGCTGCGGGGACGAAGCTTCGTGGCCAGATCGGCAGCACGAGCCATCTAGTTTTGCTGGTCTTCAGTTCGAGTCTCGAAACTGAGAACTTTTTAAATATATTCTTCTTTTCTTTTTTTACATTTTTTTTAGATATTTTTATCCTTTATTCCCACACTTACTACGAACTTTTGAAAATCTTATACTAGTAAAATAAAATTTTATGTCAAAATATTTCTATATTCAAGAGAAATTTTAAGAGTCGAGTTCATGCACATACGCAGAATTCAGTCGTATTCAAAACATTGTGATTTTAGACCAGAATGACACCACGTTAAAACTTTTAGTGGATAATCATAATGAGAGTTTTAGACCATTCAGACGCGCTGCGAGTACGAAGCTTCGTGGCCAGATCGGCAGCACCAGCCATCTAGTTTTGCTGGTCTTCAGTTCGAGTCTCGAAACTGAGAACTTTTTCAATATATTTTTCTTTTCTTTTTTTTACATTTTTTTAAGATATTTTTATCCTTTATTCGAGCACTTACTACGAACTTTTCCAAATCTTATACTACTAAAATAAAATTTTATGTCAAAATATTTCTATATTCAAGAGAAATTTTAGGAGTCGAGTTCACGCACATGCGCAGAATTCATTCCTATTCAAAACATTGTGCTTTTAGACCAGAATGACACCACGTTAAAACTTTTAGTGGATAATCATAATGAGAGTCTTAGACCATTAAGACGCGCTGCGGGTACGAAGCTTCGTGGCCAGATCGGCAGCACGAGCCATTTAGTTTTGCTGGTCTTCAGTTCGAGTCTCGAAACTGAGAACTTTTTCAATATATTTTTCTTTTCTTTTTTTTACATTTTTTTTAGATATTTTTATCCTTTATTCCCACACTTATTACGAACTTTTCCAAATCTTATACTAGTAAAATAAAATTTTATGTCAAAATATTTCTATATTCAAGAGAAATTTTAGAAGTCGAGTTCACGCACATGCGCAGAATTCATTCCTATTCAAAACATTGTGCTTTTAGACCAGAATGACACCACGTTAAAACTTTTAGTGGATAATCATAATGAGAGTCTTAGACCATTCAGACGCGCTGCGGGTACGAAGCTTCGTGGCCAGATCGGCAGCACGAGCCATTTAGTTTTGCTGGTCTTCAGTTCGATTCTCGAAACTGAGAACTTTTTAAATATATTTTTCTTTTCTTTTTTTTACATTTTTTTTAGATATTTTTATCCTTTATTCCCACACTTACTACGAAATTTTCCAAATCTTATACTACTAAAATAAAATTTTATGTCAAAATATTTCTATATTCAAGAGAAATTTTAGGAGTCGAGTTCATGCACATGCGCAGAATTCAGTCGTATTCAAAACATTGTGATTTTAGACCAGAATGACACCACGTTAAAACTTTTAGTGGATAATCATAATGAGAGTTTTAGACCATTCAGACGCGCTGCGGGTACGAAGCTTCGTGGCCAGATCGGCAGCGCGAGCCATCTAGTTTTGCTGGTCTTCAGTTCGAGTCTCGAAACTGAGAACTTTTTAAATATATTTTTCTTTTCTTTTTTTTACATTTTTTTAAGATATTTTTATCCTTTATTCCCACACTTACTAAGAACTTTTCCAAATCTTATACTACTAAAATAAAATTTTATGTCAAAATATTTCTATATTCAACAGAAATTTTAGGAGTCGAGTTCACGCACATGCGCAGAATTCAGTCGTATTCAAAACATTGTGCTTTTAGACCAGAATGACACCACGTTAAAACTTTTAGTGGATAATCATAATGAGAGTCTTAGACCATTCAGACGCGCTGCGGGTACGAAGCTTCGTGGCCAGATCGGCAGCGCGAGCCATCTAGTTTTTTTGGTCTTCAGTTCGAGTCTCGAAACTGAGAACTTTTTAAATATATTTTTCTTTTCTTTTTTTTACATTTTTCTAAGATATTTTTATCCTTTAATTCCCACACTTACTACGAAATTTTCCAAATCTTATACTACTAAAATAAAATTTTATGTCAAAATATTTCTATATTCAAGAGAAATTTTAGGAGTCGAGTTCATGCACATGCGCAGAATTCATTCCTATTCGAAACATTGTGCGTTTAGACCAGAATGACACCACGTTAAAACTTTTAGTGGATAATCATAATGAGAGTCTTAGACCATTCAGACGCGCTGCGGGGACGAAGCTTCGTGGCCAGATCGGCAGCACGAGCCATCTAGTTTTGCTGGTCTTCAGTTCGAGTCTCGAAACTGAGAACTTTTTAAATATATTCTTCTTTTCTTTTTTTACATTTTTTTTAGATATTTTTATCCTTTATTCCCACACTTACTACGAACTTTTGAAAATCTTATACTAGTAAAATAAAATTTTATGTCAAAATATTTCTATATTCAAGAGAAATTTTAAGAGTCGAGTTCATGCACATGCGCAGAATTCAGTCGTATTCAAAACATTGTGATTTTAGACCAGAATGACACCACGTTAAAACTTTTAGTGGATAATCATAATGAGAGTTTTAGACCATTCAGACGCGCTGCGAGTACGAAGCTTCGTGGCCAGATCGGCAGCACCAGCCATCTAGTTTTGCTGGTCTTCAGTTCGAGTCTCGAAACTGAGAACTTTTTCAATATATTTTTCTTTTCTTTTTTTTACATTTTTTAAAGATATTTTTATCCTTTATTCAAGCACTTACTACGAACTTTTCCAAATCTTATACTACTAAAATAAAATTTTATGTCAAAATATTTCTATATTCAAGAGAAATTTTAGGAGTCGAGTTCACGCACATGCGCAGAATTCATTCCTATTCAAAACATTGTGCTTTTAGACCAGAATGACACCACGTTAAAACTTTTAGTGGATAATCATAATGAGAGTCTTAGACCATTAAGACGCGCTGCGGGTACGAAGCTTCGTGGCCAGATCGGCAGCACGAGCCATTTAGTTTTGCTGGTCTTCAGTTCGAGTCTCGAAACTGAGAACTTTTTCAATATATTTTTCTTTTCTTTTTTTTACATTTTTTTTAGATATTTTTATCCTTTATTCCCACACTTATTACGAACTTTTCCAAATCTTATACTAGTAAAATAAAATGTTATGTCAAAATATTTCTATATTCAAGAGAAATTTTAGAAGTCGAGTTCACGCACATGCGCAGAATTCATTCCTATTCAAAACATTGTGCTTTTAGACCAGAATGACACCACATTAAAACTTTTAGTGGATAATCATAATGAGAGTCTTAGACCATTCAGACGCGCTGCGGGTACGAAGCTTCGTGGCCAGATCGGCAGCACGAGCCATTTAGTTTTGCTGGTCTTCAGTTCGATTCTCGAAACTGAGAACTTTTTAAATATATTTTTCTTTTCTTTTTTTTACATTTTTCTAAGATATTTTTATCCTTTAATTCCCACACTTACTACGAAATTTTCCAAATCTTATACTACTAAAATAAAATTTTATGTCAAAATATTTCTATATTCAAGAGATTTTAGGAGTCGAGTTCACGCACATGCGCAGAATTCATTCGTATTCAAAACATTGTGCTTTTGGACAAGAATGACACCACGTTAAAACTTTTAGTGGATAATCATAATGAGAGTCTTAGACCATTCAGACGCGCTGCGGGTACGAAGCTTCGTGGCCAGATCGGCAGCACGAGCCATTTAGTTTTGCTGGTCTTCAGTTCGATTCTCGAAACTGAGAACTTTTTAAATATATTTTTCTTTTCTTTTTTTTACATTTTTCTAAGATATTTTTATCCTTTAATTCCCACACTTACTACGAAATTTTCCAAATCTTATACTACTAAAATAAAATTTTATGTCAAAATATTTCTATATTCAAGAGATTTTAGGAGTCGAGTTCACGCACATGCGCAGAATTCATTCGTATTCAAGACATTGTGCTTTTGGACAAGAATGACACCACGTTAAAACTTTTAGTGGATAATCATAATGAGAGTCTTAGACCATTCAGACGCGCTGCAGGTACGAAGATTCGTGGCCAGATCGGCAGCACGAGCCATCTAGTTTTGCTGGTCGTCAGTTCGAGTCTCGAAACTGAGAACTTTTTAAATATATTCTTCTTTTCTTTTTTTACATTTTTTTTAGATATTTTTATCCTTTATTCCCACACTTACTACGAACTTTTGAAAATCTTATACTAGTAAAATAAAATTTTATGTCAAAATATTTCTATATTCAAGAGAAATTTTAGGAGTCGAGTTCATGCACATGCGCAGAATTCAGTCGTATTCAAAACATTGTGATTTTAGACCAGAATGACACCACGTTAAAACTTTTAGTGGATAATCATAATGAGAGTTTTAGACCATTCAGACGCGCTGCGGGTACGAAGCTTCGTGGCCAGATCGGCAGCGCGAGCCATCTAGTTTTGCTGGTCTTCAGTTCGAGTCTCGAAACTGAGAACTTTTTAAATATATTTTTCTTTTCTTTTTTTTACATTTTTTTAAGATATTTTTATCCTTTATTCCCACACTTACTAAGAACTTTTCCAAATCTTATACTACTAAAATAAAATTTTATGTCAAAATATTTCTATATTCAACAGAAATTTTAGGAGTCGAGTTCACGCACATGCGCAGAATTCAGTCGTATTCAAAACATTGTGCTTTTAGACCAGAATGACACCACGTTAAAACTTTTAGTGGATAATCATAATGAGAGTCTTAGATCATTCAGACGCGCTGCGGGTACGAAGCTTCGTGGCCAGATCGGCAGCGCGAGCCATCTAGTTTTTTTGGTCTTCAGTTCGAGTCTCGAAACTGAGAACTTTTTAAATATATTTTTCTTTTCTTTTTTTTACATTTTTCTAAGATATTTTTATCCTTTAATTCCCACACTTACTACGAAATTTTCCAAATCTTATACTACTAAAATAAAATTTTATGTCAAAATATTTCTATATTCAAGAGAAATTTTAGGAGTCGAGTTCATGCACATGCGCAGAATTCATTCCTATTCGAAACATTGTGCGTTTAGACCAGAATGACACCACGTTAAAACTTTTAGTGGATAATCATAATGAGAGTCTTAGACCATTCAGACGCGCTGCGAGTACGAAGCTTCGTGGCCAGCTCGGCAGCACGAGCCATCTAGTTTTGCTGGTCTTCAGTTCGAGTCTCGAAACTGAGAACTTTTTAAATATATTTTTCTTTTCTTTTTTTTACATTTTTCTTAGATATTTTTATCCTTTATTCACACACTTACTACGAACTTTTCCAAATCTTATACTAGTTAAATAAAATTTTATGTCAAATTATTTCTATATTAAGAGAAATTTTAGAAGTCGAGTTCACGCACATGCGCAGAATTCATTCCTATTCAAAACATTGTGCTTTTAGACCAGAATGACACCACGTTAAAACTTTTAGTGGATAATCATAATGAGAGTCTTAGACCATTCAGACGCGCTGCGGGTACGAAGCTTCGTGGCCAGATCGGCAGCACGAGCCATTTAGTTTTGCTGGTCTTCAGTTCGAGTCTCGAAACTGAGAACTTTTTCAATATATTTTTCTTTTCTTTTTTTTACATTTTTTTTAGATATTTTTATCCTTTATTCCCACACTTACTACGAACTTTTCCAAATCTTATACTAGTAAAATAAAATTTTATGTCAAAATATTTCTATATTCAAGAGAAATTTTAGAAGTCGAGTTCACGCACATGCGCAGAATTCATTCCTATTCAAAACATTGTGCTTTTAGACCAGAATGACACCACGTTAAAACTTTTAGTGGATAGTCATAATGAGAGTCTTAGACCATTCAGACGCGCTGCGGGTACGAAGCTTCGTGGCCAGATCGGCAGCACGAGCCATTTAGTTTTGCTGGTCTTCAGTTCGATTCTTGAAACTGAGAACTTTTTCAATATATTTTTCTTTTCTTTTTTTTAAATTTTTTTAAGATATTTTTATGCTTTATTCCCACACTTACTAAGAACTTTTCCAAATCTTATACTACTAAAATAAAATTTTATGTCAAAATATTTCTATATTCAACAGAAATTTTAGGAGTCGAGTTCACGCACATGCGCAGAATTCAATCCTATTCAAAAGATTGTGCTTTTAGACCAGAATGACACCACGTTAAAACTTTTAGTGGATAATCATAATAAGAGTCTTAGACCCTTCAGACGCGCTGCGGGTACGAAGCTTTGTGGCCAGAACGGCAGCACGAGCCATCTAGTTTTGCTGGTCTTCAGTTCGAGTCTCGAAGCTGAGAACTTTTTAAATATATTTTTCTTTTCTTTTTTTACATTTTTTTTAGATATTTTTATCCTTTATTCCCACACTTACTACGAACTTTTCCAAATCTTATACTACTAAAATAAAATTTTATGTCAAAATATTTCTATATTCAAGAGAAATTTTAGGAGTCGAGTTCACGCACATGCGCAGAATTCATTCCTATTCAAAACATTGTGCTTTTAGATCAGAATGACACCACGTTAAAACTTTTAGTTGATAATCATAATGAGAGTCTTAGACCATTCAGACGCGCTGCAGGTACGAAGATTCGTGGCCAGATCGGCAGCACGAGCCATCTAGTTTTGCTGGTCTTCAATTCGAGTCTCGAAACTGAGAACTTTTTAAATATATTTTTCTTTTCTTTTTTTAACATTTTTTTTAGATATTTTTATCCTTTATTCCCACACTTACTACGAACTTTTCCAAATCTTATACTACTAAAATAAAATTTTATGTCAAAATATTTCTATATTCAAGAGAAATTTTAGGAGTCGAATTCACGCACATGCGCAGAATTCATTCCTATTCAAAACATTGTGCTTTTGGACAAGAATGACACCACGTTAAAACTTTTAGTGGATAATCATAAAAAGAGTCTTAGACCATTCAGACGCGCTGCAGGTACGAAGATTCGTGGCCAGATCGGCAGCACGAGCCATCTAGTTTTGCTGGTCTTCAGTTCGAGTCTCGAAACTGAGAACTTTTTAAATATATTTTTCTTTTCTTTTTTTTACATTTTTTTTTAGATATTTTTATCCTTTATTCCCACACTTACTACGAACTTTTCCAAATCTTATACTACTAAAATAAAATTTTATGTCAAAATATTTCTATATTCAAGAGAAATTTTAGAAGTCGAGTTCACGCACATGCGCAGAATTCATTCCTATTCAAAACATTGTGCTTTTAGACCAGAATGACACCACGTTAAAACTTTTAGTGGATAATCATAATGAGAGTCTTAGACCATTCAGACGCGCTGCGGGTACGACGCTTCGTGGCCAGATCGGCAGCACGAGCCATCTAGTTTTGCTGGTCTTCAGTTCGAGTCTCGAAACTGAGAACTTTTTAAATATATTTTTCTTTTCTTTTTTTTTACATTTTTCTTAGATATTTTTATCCTTTATTCCCACACTTACTACGAACTTTTCCGAATATTATACTACTAAAATAAAATTTTATGTCAAAATATCTCTATATTCAAGAGAAATTTTAGGACTCGAGCTCATGAACATGCGCAGAATTCATTCCTATTCAAAACATTGTGCTTTTGGACAAGAATGACACCACGTTAAAACTTTTAGTTGATAATCATAATGAGAGTCTTAGACCATTCAGACGCGCTGCAGGTACGAAGCTTCGTGGCCAGATCGGCAGCACGAGCCATCTAGTTTTGCTGGTCTTCAGTTCGAGTCTCGAAACTGAGAACTTTTTCAATATCTTTTTCTTTTCTTTTTTTTACATTTTTTTAGATATTTTTATCCTTTATTCCCACACTTACTACGAACTTTTCCAAATCTTATACTACTAAAATAAAATTTTATGTCAAAATATTTCTATATTCAAGAGAAATTTTAGGAGTCGAGTTCACGCACATGCGCAGAATTCATTCCTATTCAAAACATTGTGCTTTTGGACAAGAATGACACCACGTTAAAACTTTTAGTTGATAATCATAATGAGAGTCTTAGACCATTCAGACGTGCTGCGGGTACGAGGCTTCTTGGCCAGATCGGCAGCACGAGCCATCTAGTTTTGCTGGTCTTCAGTTCGAGTCTCGAAACTGAGAACTTTTTAAATATATTTTTCTTTTCTTTTTTTTTACATTTTTCTTAGTTATTTTTATCCTTTATTCCCACACTTACTACGAACTTTTCCGAATATTATACTACTAAAATAAAATTTTATGTCAAAATATCTCTATATTCAAGAGAAATTTTAGGACTCGAGCTCATGAACATGCGCAGAATTCATTCCTATTCAAAACATTGTGCTTTTGGACAAGAATGACACCACGTTAAAACTTTTAGTTGATAATCATAATGAGAGTCTTAGACCATTCAGACGCGCTGCAGGTACGAAGCTTCGTGGCCAGATCGGCAGCACGAGCCATCTAGTTTTGCTGGTCTTCAGTTCGAGTCTCGAAACTGAGAACTTTTTCAATATCTTTTTCTTTTCTTTTTTTTACATTTTTTTAGATATTTTTATCCTTTATTCCCACACTTACTACGAACTTTTCCAAATCTTATACTACTAAAATAAAATTTTATGTCAAAATATTTCTATATTCAAGAGAAATTTTAGGAGTCGAGTTCACGCACATGCGCAGAATTCATTCCTATTCAAAACATTGTGCTTTTGGACAAGAATGACACCACGTTAAAACTTTTAGTTGATAATCATAATGAGAGTCTTAGACCATTCAGACGCGCTGCAGGTACGAAGCTTCGTGGCCAGATCGGCAGTACGAGCCATCTAGTTTTACTGGTCTTCAGTTCGAGTCTCGAAACTGAGAACTTTTTCAATATATTTTTCTTTTCTTTTTTTTACATTTTTTTTAGATATTTTTATCCTTTATTCCCACACTTACTACGAACTTTTCCGAATATTATACTACTAAAATAAAATTTTATGTCAAAATATCTCTATATTCAAGAGAAATTTTAGGACTCGAGCTCATGAACATGCGCAGAATTCATTCCTATTCAAAACATTGTGCTTTTGGACAAGAATGACACCACGTTAAAACTTTTAGTTGATAATCATAATGAGAGTCTTAGACCATTCAGACGCGCTGCAGGTACGAAGCTTCGTGGCCAGATCGGCAGCACGAGCCATCTAGTTTTGCTGGTCTTCAGTTCGAGTCTCGAAACTGAGAACTTTTTCAATATCTTTTTCTTTTCTTTTTTTTACATTTTTTTTAGATATTTTTATCCTTTATTCCCACACTTACTACGAACTTTTCCAAATCTTATACTACTAAAATAAAATTTTATGTCAAAATATTTCTATATTCAAGAGAAATTTTAGGAGTCGAGTTCACGCACATGCGCAGAATTCATTCCTATTCAAAACATTGTGCTTTTGGACAAGAATGACACCACGTTAAAACTTTTAGTTGATAATCATAATGAGAGTCTTAGACCATTCAGACGCGCTGCAGGTACGAAGCTTCGTGGCCAGATCGGCAGTACGAGCCATCTAGTTTTACTGGTCTTCAGTTCGAGTCTCGAAACTGAGAACTTTTTCAATATATTTTTCTTTTCTTTTTTTTACATTTTTTTAGATATTTTTATCCTTTATTCCCATACTTACTACGAACTTTTCCAAATCTTATATTACTAAAATAAAATTTTATGTCAAAATATTTCTATATTCAAGAGAAATTTTAGGAGTCTAGTTCAAGCACATGCGCAGAATTCATTCCTATTCAAAACATTGTGCTTTTAGACCAGAATGACACCACGTTAAAACTTTTAGTGGATGATCATAATGACAGTCTTAGAACATTGAGACGCGCTGCGGGTACGAAGCTTCGTGGCCAGATCGGCAGCACGAGCCATCTAGTTTTGCTGGTCTTCAGTTCGAGTCTCGAAACTGAGAACTTTCTCAATATATTTTTCTTTTCTTTTTTTAAAGTTTTATTTTAGATATTTTTATCCTTTATTCCCACACTTACTACGAACTTTTCCAAATCTTATACTACTAAAATAAAATTTTATGTCAAAATATTTCTATATTCAAGAGAAATTTTAGGAGTCGAGTTCACGCACATGCGCAGAATTCATTCCTATTCAAAACATTGTGCTTTTGGACAAGAATGACACCACGTTAAAACTTTTAGTGGATAATCATAAAAAGAGTCTTAGACCATTCAGACGCGCTGCAGGTACGAAGATTCGTGGCCAGATCGGCAGCACGAGCCATCTAGTTTTGCTGGTCTTCAGTTCGAGTCTCGAAACTGAGAACTTTTTAAATATATTTTTCTTTTCTTTTTTTTACATTTTTTTTAGATATTTTTATCCTTTATTCCCACACTTACTACGAACTTTTCCAAATCTTATACTACTAAAATAAAATTTTATGTCAAAATATTTCTATATTCAAGAGAAATTTTAGAAGTCGAGTTCACGCACATGCGCAGAATTCATTCCTATTCAAAACATTGTGCTTTTAGACCAGAATGACACCACGTTAAAACTTTTAGTGGATAATCATAATGAGAGTCTTAGACCATTCAGACGCGCTGCGGGTACGACGCTTCGTGGCCAGATCGGCAGCACGAGCCATCTAGTTTTGATGGTCTTCAGTTCGAGTCTCGAAACTGAGAACTTTTTAAATATATTTTTCTTTTCTTTTTTTTAAATTTTTTTTAGATATTTTTATCCTTTATTCCCACACTTACTACGAACTTTTCCAAAACTTATACTACTAAAATAAAATTTTATGTCAAAATATTTCTATATTCAAGAGAAATTTTAGGAGTCGATTTAACGCACATGCGCAGAATTCATTCCTATTCAAAACATTGTGCTTTTAGACCAGAATGACACCACGTTAAAACTTTTAGTAGATAATCATAATGAGAGTCTTAGACCATTCAGACGTGCTGCGGGTACGAGGCTTCTTGGCCAGATCGGCAGCACGAGCCATCTAGTTTTGCTGGTCTTCAGTTCGAGTCTCGAAACTGAGAACTTTTTAAATATATTTTTCTTTTCTTTTTTTTTACATTTTTCTTAGTTATTTTTATCCTTTATTCCCACACTTACTACGAACTTTTCCGAATATTATACTACTAAAATAAAATTTTATGTCAAAATATCTCTATATTCAAGAGAAATTTTAGGACTCGAGCTCATGAACATGCGCAGAATTCATTCCTATTCAAAACATTGTGCTTTTGGACAAGAATGACACCACGTTAAAACTTTTAGTTGATAATCATAATGAGAGTCTTAGACCATTCAGACGCGCTGCAGGTACGAAGCTTCGTGGCCAGATCGGCAGCACGAGCCATCTAGTTTTGCTGGTCTTCAGTTCGAGTCTCGAAACTGAGAACTTTTTCAATATCTTTTTCTTTTCTTTTTTTTACATTTTTTTAGATATTTTTATCCTTTATTCCCACACTTACTACGAACTTTTCCAAATCTTATACTACTAAAATAAAATTTTATGTCAAAATATTTCTATATTCAAGAGAAATTTTAGGAGTCGAGTTCACGCACATGCGCAGAATTCATTCCTATTCAAAACATTGTGCTTTTAGATCAGAATGACACCACGTTAAAACTTTTAGTTGATAATCATAATGAGAGTCTTAGACCATTCAGACGCGCTGCAGGTACGAAGATTCGTGGCCAGATCGGCAGCACGAGCCATCTAGTTTTGCTGGTCTTCAATTCGAGTCTCGAAACTGAGAACTTTTTCAATATATTTTTCTTTTCTTTTTTTAACATTTTTTTTAGATATTTTTATCCTTTATTCCCACACTTACTACGAACTTTTCCAAATCTTATACTACTAAAATAAAATTTTATGTCAAAATATTTCTATATTCAAGAGAAATTTTAGGAGTCGAATTCACGCACATGCGCAGAATTCATTCCTATTCAAAACATTGTGCTTTTGGACAAGAATGACACCACGTTAAAACTTTTAGTGGATAATCATAAAAAGAGTCTTAGACCATTCAGACGCGCTGCAGGTACGAAGATTCGTGGCCAGATCGGCAGCACGAGCCATCTAGTTTTGCTGGTCTTCAGTTCGAGTCTCGAAACTGAGAACTTTTTAAATATATTTTTCTTTTCTTTTTTTTACATTTTTTTTTAGATATTTTTATCCTTTATTCCCACACTTACTACGAACTTTTCCAAATCTTATACTACTAAAATAAAATTTTATGTCAAAATATTTCTATATTCAAGAGAAATTTTAGAAGTCGAGTTCACGCACATGCGCAGAATTCATTCCTATTCAAAACATTGTGCTTTTAGACCAGAATGACACCACGTTAAAACTTTTAGTGGATAATCATAATGAGAGTCTTAGACCATTCAGACGCGCTGCGGGTACGACGCTTCGTGGCCAGATCGGCAGCACGAGCCATCTAGTTTTGCTGGTCTTCAGTTCGAGTCTCGAAACTGAGAACTTTTTAAATATATTTTTCTTTTCTTTTTTTTTACATTTTTCTTAGATATTTTTATCCTTTATTCCCACACTTACTACGAACTTTTCCGAATATTATACTACTAAAATAAAATTTTATGTCAAAATATCTCTATATTCAAGAGAAATTTTAGGACTCGAGCTCATGAACATGCGCAGAATTCATTCCTATTCAAAACATTGTGCTTTTGGACAAGAATGACACCACGTTAAAACTTTTAGTTGATAATCATAATGAGAGTCTTAGACCATTCAGACGCGCTGCAGGTACGAAGCTTCGTGGCCAGATCGGCAGCACGAGCCATCTAGTTTTGCTGGTCTTCAGTTCGAGTCTCGAAACTGAGAACTTTTTCAATATCTTTTTCTTTTCTTTTTTTTACATTTTTTTAGATATTTTTATCCTTTATTCCCACACTTACTACGAACTTTTCCAAATCTTATACTACTAAAATAAAATTTTATGTCAAAATATTTCTATATTCAAGAGAAATTTTAGGAGTCGAGTTCACGCACATGCGCAGAATTCATTCCTATTCAAAACATTGTGCTTTTGGACAAGAATGACACCACGTTAAAACTTTTAGTTGATAATCATAATGAGAGTCTTAGACCATTCAGACGCGCTGCAGGTACGAAGCTTCGTGGCCAGATCGGCAGTACGAGCCATCTAGTTTTACTGGTCTTCAGTTCGAGTCTCGAAACTGAGAACTTTTTCAATATATTTTTCTTTTCTTTTTTTTACATTTTTTTTAGATATTTTTATCCTTTATTCCCACACTTACTACGAACTTTTCCGAATATTATACTACTAAAATAAAATTTTATGTCAAAATATCTCTATATTCAAGAGAAATTTTAGGACTCGAGCTCATGAACATGCGCAGAATTCATTCCTATTCAAAACATTGTGCTTTTGGACAAGAATGACACCACGTTAAAACTTTTAGTTGATAATCATAATGAGAGTCTTAGACCATTCAGACGCGCTGCAGGTACGAAGCTTCGTGGCCAGATCGGCAGCACGAGCCATCTAGTTTTGCTGGTCTTCAGTTCGAGTCTCGAAACTGAGAACTTTTTCAATATCTTTTTCTTTTCTTTTTTTTACATTTTTTTTAGATATTTTTATCCTTTATTCCCACACTTACTACGAACTTTTCCAAATCTTATACTACTAAAATAAAATTTTATGTCAAAATATTTCTATATTCAAGAGAAATTTTAGGAGTCGAGTTCACGCACATGCGCAGAATTCATTCCTATTCAAAACATTGTGCTTTTGGACAAGAATGACACCACGTTAAAACTTTTAGTTGATAATCATAATGAGAGTCTTAGACCATTCAGACGCGCTGCAGGTACGAAGCTTCGTGGCCAGATCGGCAGTACGAGCCATCTAGTTTTACTGGTCTTCAGTTCGAGTCTCGAAACTGAGAACTTTTTCAATATATTTTTCTTTTCTTTTTTTTACATTTTTTTAGATATTTTTATCCTTTATTCCCATACTTACTACGAACTTTTCCAAATCTTATATTACTAAAATAAAATTTTATGTCAAAATATTTCTATATTCAAGAGAAATTTTAGGAGTCTAGTTCAAGCACATGCGCAGAATTCATTCCTATTCAAAACATTGTGCTTTTAGACCAGAATGACACCACGTTAAAACTTTTAGTGGATGATCATAATGACAGTCTTAGAACATTGAGACGCGCTGCGGGTACGAAGCTTCGTGGCCAGATCGGCAGCACGAGCCATCTAGTTTTGCTGGTCTTCAGTTCGAGTCTCGAAACTGAGAACTTTCTCAATATATTTTTCTTTTCTTTTTTTAAAGTTTTATTTTAGATATTTTTATCCTTTATTCCCACACTTACTACGAACTTTTCCAAATCTTATACTACTAAAATAAAATTTTATGTCAAAATATTTCTATATTCAAGAGAAATTTTAGGAGTCGAGTTCACGCACATGCGCAGAATTCATTCCTATTCAAAACATTGTGCTTTTGGACAAGAATGACACCACGTTAAAACTTTTAGTGGATAATCATAAAAAGAGTCTTAGACCATTCAGACGCGCTGCAGGTACGAAGATTCGTGGCCAGATCGGCAGCACGAGCCATCTAGTTTTGCTGGTCTTCAGTTCGAGTCTCGAAACTGAGAACTTTTTAAATATATTTTTCTTTTCTTTTTTTTACATTTTTTTTAGATATTTTTATCCTTTATTCCCACACTTACTACGAACTTTTCCAAATCTTATACTACTAAAATAAAATTTTATGTCAAAATATTTCTATATTCAAGAGAAATTTTAGAAGTCGAGTTCACGCACATGCGCAGAATTCATTCCTATTCAAAACATTGTGCTTTTAGACCAGAATGACACCACGTTAAAACTTTTAGTGGATAATCATAATGAGAGTCTTAGACCATTCAGACGCGCTGCGGGTACGACGCTTCGTGGCCAGATCGGCAGCACGAGCCATCTAGTTTTGATGGTCTTCAGTTCGAGTCTCGAAACTGAGAACTTTTTAAATATATTTTTCTTTTCTTTTTTTTAAATTTTTTTTAGATATTTTTATCCTTTATTCCCACACTTACTACGAACTTTTCCAAAACTTATACTACTAAAATAAAATTTTATGTCAAAATATTTCTATATTCAAGAGAAATTTTAGGAGTCGATTTAACGCACATGCGCAGAATTCATTCCTATTCAAAACATTGTGCTTTTAGACCAGAATGACACCACGTTAAAACTTTTAGTAGATAATCATAATGAGAGTCTTAGACCATTCAGACGTGCTGCGGGTACGAGGCTTCTTGGCCAGATCGGCAGCACGAGCCATCTAGTTTTGCTGGTCTTCAGTTCGAGTCTCGAAACTGAGAACTTTTTAAATATATTTTTCTTTTCTTTTTTTTTACATTTTTCTTAGTTATTTTTATCCTTTATTCCCACACTTACTACGAACTTTTCCGAATATTATACTACTAAAATAAAATTTTATGTCAAAATATCTCTATATTCAAGAGAAATTTTAGGACTCGAGCTCATGAACATGCGCAGAATTCATTCCTATTCAAAACATTGTGCTTTTGGACAAGAATGACACCACGTTAAAACTTTTAGTTGATAATCATAATGAGAGTCTTAGACCATTCAGACGCGCTGCAGGTACGAAGCTTCGTGGCCAGATCGGCAGCACGAGCCATCTAGTTTTGCTGGTCTTCAGTTCGAGTCTCGAAACTGAGAACTTTTTCAATATCTTTTTCTTTTCTTTTTTTTACATTTTTTTAGATATTTTTATCCTTTATTCCCACACTTACTACGAACTTTTCCAAATCTTATACTACTAAAATAAAATTTTATGTCAAAATATTTCTATATTCAAGAGAAATTTTAGGAGTCGAGTTCACGCACATGCGCAGAATTCATTCCTATTCAAAACATTGTGCTTTTGGACAAGAATGACACCACGTTAAAACTTTTAGTTGATAATCATAATGAGAGTCTTAGACCATTCAGACGCGCTGCAGGTACGAAGCTTCGTGGCCAGATCGGCAGTACGAGCCATCTAGTTTTACTGGTCTTCAGTTCGAGTCTCGAAACTGAGAACTTTTTCAATATATTTTTCTTTTCTTTTTTTTACATTTTTTTTAGATATTTTTATCCTTTATTCCCACACTTACTACGAACTTTTCCGAATATTATACTACTAAAATAAAATTTTATGTCAAAATATCTCTATATTCAAGAGAAATTTTAGGACTCGAGCTCATGAACATGCGCAGAATTCATTCCTATTCAAAACATTGTGCTTTTGGACAAGAATGACACCACGTTAAAACTTTTAGTTGATAATCATAATGAGAGTCTTAGACCATTCAGACGCGCTGCAGGTACGAAGCTTCGTGGCCAGATCGGCAGCACGAGCCATCTAGTTTTGCTGGTCTTCAGTTCGAGTCTCGAAACTGAGAACTTTTTCAATATCTTTTTCTTTTCTTTTTTTTACATTTTTTTTAGATATTTTTATCCTTTATTCCCACACTTACTACGAACTTTTCCAAATCTTATACTACTAAAATAAAATTTTATGTCAAATTATTTCTATATTCAAGAGAAATTTTAGGAGTCGAGTTCACGCACATGCGCAGAATTCATTCCTATTCAAAATATTGTGCTTTTAGAGCAGAATGACACCACGTTAAAAATTTTAGTGGATAATCATAATGAGAGTCTTAGACCATTCAGACGCGCTGCGGGTACGAAGCTTCGTGGCGAGATCGGCAGCACGAGCCATCTAGTTTTGCTGGTCTTCAGTTCCAGTCTCGAAACTGAGAACTTTTTAAATATATTCTTGTTTTCTTTTTTTACATTTTTTTTAGATATTTTTATCCTTTATTCCCACACTTACTACGAACTTTTCCAAATCTTATACTACTAAAATAAAATTTTATGTCAAAATATTTCTATATTCAAGAGTAATTTTAGGAGTCGAGTTCACGCACATGCGCAGAATTCATTCCTATTCAAAACATTGTGCTTTTAGACCAGAATGACACCACGTTAAAACTTTTAGTTGATAATCATAATGAGAGTCTTAGACCATTCAGACGCGCTTCAGGTACGACGCTTCGTGGCCAGATCGGCAGCACTAGCCATCTACTTTTGCTGGTCTTCAGTTCGAGTCTCGAAACTGAGAACTTTCTCAATATATTTTTCTTTTCTTTTTTTAAAGTTTTATTTTAGATATTTTTATCCTTTATTCCCACACTTACTACGAACTTTTCCAAATCTTATACTACTAAAATAAAATTTTATGTCAAAATATTTCTATATTCAAGAGAAATTTTAGGAGTCGAGTTCACGCACATGCGCAGAATTCATTCCTATTCAAAACATTGTGCTTTTGGACAAGAATGACACCACGTTAAAACTTTTAGTGGATAATCATAAAAAGAGTCTTAGACCATTCAGACGCGCTGCAGGTACGAAGATTCGTGGCCAGATCGGCAGCACGAGCCATCTAGTTTTGCTGGTCTTCAGTTCAAGTCTCGAAACAGAGAACTTTTTAAATATATTTTTCTTTTCTTTTTTTTACATTTTTTTTTAGATATTTTTATCCTTTATTCCCACACTTACTACGAACTTTTCCAAATCTTATACTACTAAAATAAAATTTTATGTCAAAATATTTCTATATTCAAGAGAAATTTTAGAAGTCGAGTTCACGCACATGCGCAGAATTCATTCCTATTCAAAACATTGTGCTTTTAGACCAGAATGACACCACGTTAAAACTTTTAGTGGATAATCATAATGAGAGTCTTAGACCATTCAGACGCGCTGCGGGTACGAAGCTTCGTGGCGAGATCGGCAGTACGAGCCATCTAGTTTTACTGGTCTTCAGTTCGAGTCTCGAAACTGAGAACTTTTTAAATATATTTTTCTTTTCTTTTTTTTAAATTTTTTTTAGATATTTTTATCCTTTATTCCCACACTTACTACGAACTTTTCCAAAACTTATACTACTAAAATAAAATTTTATGTCAAAATATTTCTATATTCAAGAGAAATTTTAGGAGTCGATTTAACGCACATGCGCAGAATTCATTCCTATTCAAAACATTGTGCTTTTAGACCAGAATGACACCACGTTAAAACTTTTAGTAGATAATCATAATGAGAGTCTTAGACCATTCAGACGTGCTGCGGGTACGAGGCTTCTTGGCCAGATCGGCAGCACGAGCCATCTAGTTTTGCTGGTCTTCAGTTCGAGTCTCGAAACTGAGAACTTTTTAAATATATTTTTCTTTTCTTTTTTTTTACATTTTTCTTAGATATTTTTATCCTTTATTCCCACACTTACTACGAACTTTTCCGAATATTATACTACTAAAATAAAATTTTATGTCAAAATATCTCTATATTCAAGAGAAATTTTAGGACTCGAGCTCATGAACATGCGCAGAATTCATTCCTATTCAAAACATTGTGCTTTTGGACAAGAATGACACCACGTTAAAACTTTTAGTTGATAATCATAATGAGAGTCTTAGACCATTCAGACGCGCTGCAGGTACGAAGCTTCGTGGCCAGATCGGCAGTACGAGCCATCTAGTTTTACTGGTCTTCAGTTCGAGTCTCGAAACTGAGAACTTTTTCAATATATTTTTCTTTTCTTTTTTTTACATTTTTTTTAGATATTTTTATCCTTTATTCCCATACTTACTACGAACTTTTCCAAATCTTATATTACTAAAATAAAATTTTATGTCAAAATATTTCTATATTCAAGAGAAATTTTAGGAGTCTAGTTCAAGCACATGCGCAGAATTCATTCCTATTCAAAACATTGTGCTTTTAGACCAGAATGACACCACGTTAAAACTTTTAGTGGATGATCATAATGACAGTCTTAGAACATTGAGACGCGCTGCGGGTACGAAGCTTCGTGGCCAGATCGGCAGCACGAGCCATCTCGTTTTGCTGGTCTTCAGTTCGAGTCTCGAAACTGAGAACTTTTTAAATATATTCTTCTTTTCTTTTTTTTAACATTTTTTTTAGATATTTTTATCCTTTATTCCCACACTTACTACGAACTTTTCCAAATCTTATACTACTAAAATAAAATTTTATGTCAAAATATTTCTATATTCAAGAGAAATTTTAGGAGTCGAGTTCACGCACATGCGCAGAATTCATTCCTATTCAAAACATTGTGCTTTTAGAGCAGAATGACACCACGTTAAAAATTTTAGTGGATAATCATAATGAGAGTCTTAGACCATTCAGACGCGCTGCGGGTACGAAGCTTCGTGGCGAGATCGGCAGCACGAGCCATCTAGTTTTGCTGGTCTTCAGTTCCAGTCTCGAAACTGAGAACTTTTTAAATATATTCTTGTTTTCTTTTTTTACATTTTTTTAGATATTTTTATCCTTTATTCCCACACTTACTACGAACTTTTCCAAATCTTATACTACTAAAATAAAATTTCATGTCAAAATATTTCTATATTCAAGAGTAATTTTAGGAGTCGAGTTCACGCACATGCGCAGAATTCATTCCTATTCAAAACATTGTGCTTTTAGACCAGAATGACACCACGTTAAAACTTTTAGTTGATAATCATAATGAGAGTCTTAGACCATTCAGACGCGCTGCAGGTACGACGCTTCGTGGCCAGATCGGCAGCACTAGCCATCTAGTTTTGCTGGTCTTCAGTTCGAGTCTCGAAACTGAGAACTTTCTCAATATATTTTTCTTTTCTTTTTTTTACATTTTTTTTAGATATTTTTATCCTTTATTCCCACACTTACTACGAACTTTTCCAAATCTTATACTACTAAAATAAAATTTTATGTCAAAATATTTCTATATTCAAGAGAAATTTTAGGAGTCGAGTTCAGGCACATGCGCAGAATTCATTCCTATTCAAAACATTGTGCTTTAAGACCAGAATGACACAACGTTAACACTTTTAGTGGATAATCATAATAAGAGTCTTAGACCATTCAGACGCTCTGGGGGTACGAAGCTTCGTGGCCAGATCGGCAGCACGAGCCATCTAGTTATTCTGGTCTTCAGTTCGAGTCTCGAAACTAAGAACTTTTTCAATATATTTTTCTTTTCTTTTTTTTTAAGTTTTATGTTAGATATTTTTATCCTTTATTCCCACACTTACTACGAACTTTTCCAAATCTTATATTACTAAAATAAAATTTTATGTCAAAATATTTCTATATTCAAGAGAAATTTTAGGAGTCGAGTTCACGCACATGCGCAGAATTCATTCCTATTCAAAACATTGTGCTTTTGGACAAGAATGACACCACGTTAAAACTTTTAGTTGATAATCATAATGAGAGTCCTAGACCATTCAGACGCGCTGCAGGTACGAAGCTTCGTGGCCAGATCGGCAGCACGAGCCATCTAGTTTTGCTGGTCTTCAGTTCGAGTCTCGAAACTAAGAACTATTTAAATATATTCTTCTTTTCTTTTTTTTACATTTTTTTTAGATATTTTTATCCTTTACTCCCACACTTACTACGAACTTTTCCAAATCTTATACTACTAAAATAAAATTTTATGTCAAAATATTTCTATATTCAAGAGAAATTTTAGGAGTCGAGTTCACGCACATGCGCAGAATTCATTCCTATACAAAACATTGTGCTTTTAGACCAGAATGACACCACGTTAAAACTTTTAGTCGATAATCATAATGAGAGTCTTAGACCATTCACACGCGCTGCTGGTACGAAGCTTCGTGGCCAGATCGGCAGTACGAGCCATCTAGTTTTGCTGGTCTTCAGTTCGAGTCTCGAAACTGAGAACTTTTTCAATATATTTTTCTTTTCTTTTTTTTACATTTTTTTTAGATATTTTTATCCTTTATTCCCATACTTACTACGAACTTTTCCAAATCTTATATTACTAAAATAAAATTTTATGTCAAAATATTTCTATATTCAAGAGAAATTTTAGAGGTCGAGTTCACGCACATGCGCAGAATTCATTCCTATTCAAAACATTGTGCTTTTAGACCAGAATGACACCACGTTAAAACTTTTAGTGGATAATCATAATGAGAGTCTTAGACCATTCAGACGCGCTGCGGGTACGAAGCTTCGTTACCAGATCGGCAGCACGAGCCATTTAGTTTTGCTGGTCTTCAGTTCGATTCTTGAAACTGAGAACTTTTTAAATATATTTTTCTTTTCTTTTTTTTAAATTTTTTTAAGATATTTTTATCCTTTATTCCCACACTTACTAAGAACTTTTCCAAATCTTATACTACTAAAATAAAATTTTATGTCAAAATATTTCTATATTCAACAGAAATTTTAGGAGTCGAGTTCACGCACATGCGCAGAATTCAATCCTATTCAAAAGATTGTGCTTTTAGACCAGAATGACACCACGTTAAAACTTTTAGTGGATAATCATAATAAGAGTCTTAGACCCTTCAGACGCGCTGCGGGTACGAAGCTTCGTGGCCAGAACGGCAGCATGAGCCATCTAGTTTTGCTCGTCTTCAGTTCGAGTCTCGAAGCTGAGAACTTTTTAAATATATTTTTCTTTTCTTTTTTTTACATTTTTTTTAGATATTTTTATCCTTTATTCCCACACTTACTACGAACTTTTCCAAATCTTATACTACTAAAATAAAATTTTATGTCAAAATATTTCTATATTCAAGAGAAATTTTAGGAGTCGAGTTCACGCACATGCGCAGAATTCATTCCTATTCAAAACATTGTGCTTTTAGATCAGAATGACACCACGTTAAAACTTTTAGTTGATAATCATAATGAGAGTCTTAGACCATTCAGACGCGCTGCAGGTACGAAGATTCGTGGCCAGATCGGCAGCACGAGCCATCTAGTTTTTGCTGGTCTTCAATTCGAGTCTCGAAACTGAGAACTTTTTAAATATATTTTTCTTTTCTTTTTTTACATTTTTTTTAGATATTTTTATCCTTTATTCCCACACTTACTACGAACTTTTCCAAATCTTATACTACTAAAATAAAATTTTATGTCAAAATATTTCTATATTCAAGAGAAATTTTAGGAGTCGAGTTCACGCACATGCGCAGAATTCATTCCTATTCAAAACATTGTGCTTTTGGACAAGAATGACACCACGTTAAAACTTTTAGTGGATAATCATAAAAAGAGTCTTAGACCATTCAGACGCGCTGCAGGTACGAAGATTCGTGGCCAGATCGGCAGCACGAGCCATCTAGTTTTGCTGGTCTTCAGTTCGAGTCTCGAAACTGAGAAATTTTTAAATATATTTTTCTTTTCTTTTTTTTACATTTTTTTAAGATATTTTTATCCTTTATTCCCACACTTACTAAGAACTTTTCCAAATCTTATACTACTAAAATAAAATTTTATGTCAAAATATTTCTATATTCAACAGAAATTTTAGGAGTCGAGTTCACGCACATGCGCAGAATTCATTCCTATTCAAAACATTGTGCTTTTAGACCAGAATGACACCACGTTAAAACTTTTAGTGGATAATCATAATGAGAGTCTTAGACCATTCAGACGCGCTGCGGGTACGACGCTTCGTGGCCAGATCGGCAGCACGAGCCATCTAGTTTTGATGGTCTTCAGTTCGAGTATCGAAACTGAGAACTTTTTAAATATATTTTTCTTTTCTTTTTTTTAAATTTTTTTTAGATATTTTTTTCTTTTATTCCCACACTTACTACGAACTTTTCCAAATCTTATGCTACTAAAATAAAATTTTATGTCAAAATATTTCTATATTCAAGAGAAATTTTAGGAGTCGATTTAACGCACATGCGCAGAATTCATTCCTATTCAAAACATTGTGCTTTTAGACCAGAATGACACCACGTTAAAACTTTTAGTAGATAATCATAATGAGAGTCTTAGACCATTCAGACGTGCTGCGGGTACGAGGCTTCTTGGCCAGATCGGCAGCACGAGTCATCTAGTTTTGCTGGTCTTCAGTTCGAGTCTCGAAACTGAGAACTTTTTAAATATATTTTTCTTTTCTTTTTTTTTACATTTTTCTTAGATATTTTTATCCTTTATTCCCACACTTACTACGAACTTTTCCGAATATTATACTACTAAAATAAAATTTTATGTCAAAATATCTCTATATTCAAGAGAAATTTTAGGACTCGAGCTCATGAACATGCGCCGAATTCATTCCTATTCAAAACATTGTGCTTTTGGACAAGAATGACACCACGTTAAAACTTTTAGTTGATAATCATAATGAGAGTCTTAGACCATTCAGACGCGCTGCAGGTACGAAGCTTCGTGGCCAGATCGGCAGTATGAGCCATCTAGTTTTACTGGTCTTCAGTTCGAGTCTCGAAACTGAGAACTTTTTCAATATATTTTTCTTTTCTTTTTTTAACATTTTTTTTAGATTTTTTTATCCTTTATTCCCATACTTACTACGAACTTTTCCAAATCTTATATTACTAAAATAAAATTTTATGTCAAAATATTTCTATATTCAAGAGAAATTTTAGGAGTCTAGTTCAAGCACATGCGCAGAATTCATTCCTATTCAAAACATTGTGCTTTTAGACCAGAATGACACCACGTTAAAACTTTTAGTGGATGATCATAATGACAGTCTTAGAACATTGAGACGCGCTGCGGGTACGAAGCTTCGTGGCCAGATCGGCAGCACGAGCCATCTAGTTTTGCTGGTCTTCAGTTCGAGTCTCGAAACTGAGAACTTTTTAAATATATTCTTCTTTTCTTTTTTTTTACATTTTTTTTAGATATTTTTATCCTTTATTCCCACACTTACTACGAACTTTTCCAAATCTTATACTACTAAAATAAAATTTTATGTCAAAATATTTCTATATTCAAGAGAAATTTTAGGAGTCGAGTTCACGCACATGCGCAGAATTCATTCCTATTCAAAACATTGTGCTTTTAGAGCAGAATGACACCACGTTAAAAATTTTAGTGGATAATCATAATGAGAGTCTTAGACCATTCAGACGCGCTGCGGGTACGAAGCTTCGTGGCGTGATCGGCAGCACGAGCCATCTAGTTTTGCTGGTCTTCAGTTCCAGTCTCGAAACTGAGAACTTTTTAAATATATTCTTGTTTTCTTTTTTTACATTTTTTTTAGATATTTTTATCCTTTATTCCCACACTTACTACGAACTTTTCCAAATCTTATACTACTAAAATAAAATTTTATGTCAAAATATTTCTATATTCAAGAGTAATTTTAGGAGTCGAGTTCACGCACATGCGCAGAATTCATTCCTATTCAAAACATTGTGCTTTTAGACCAGAATGACACCACGTTAAAACTTTTAGTTGATAATCATAATGAGAGTCTTAGACCATTCAGACGCGCTGCAGGTACGACGCTTCGTGGCCAGATCGGCAGCACTAGCCATCTAGTTTTGCTGGTCTTCAGTTCGAGTCTCGAAACTGAGAACTTTCTCAATATATTTTTCTTTTCTTTTTTTAAAGTTTTATTTTAGATATTTTTATCCTTTATTCCCACACTTACTACGAACTTTTCCAAATCTTATACTACTAAAATAAAATTTTATGTCAAAATATTTCTATATTCAAGAGAAATTTTAGGAGTCGAGTTCAGGCACATGCGCAGAATTCATTCCTATTCAAAACATTGTGCTTTAAGACCAGAATGACACAACGTTAACACTTTTAGCGGATAATCATAATAAGAGTCTTAGACCATTCAGACGCTCTGGGGGTACGAAGCTTCGTGGCCAGATCGGCAGCACGAGCCATCTAGTTATTGTGGTCTTCAGTTCGAGTCTCGAAACTAAGAACTTTTTCAATAT